>NW_025776245.1:0-229193 GCF_021130785.1 Homalodisca vitripennis | reverse complement strand
TAGTTTTCGTCGTGAATTTCAGGTGGAAACTTACTTGAAAACGGTCTCTAAAAACTCCTTTTCTGCATCCTTATCTACGTCTTTGGGCTTCATTTTGATTGTGCTGTGAACTGTATCGTTATAATTGTTTACGATTTTTTGAAGAATATCGATCCATTTAAAGTTTTTATTAATCTCAAAAATTACTTTCATTCTCTCATTTTGAGTTCTGTTATATCTCTCTCTACAATACTTGATTTCTCTTCGTTTTCAGTATGATAAATTTTAATGTTGTATTTCCTCAAAACATCGTTTAAATTCTTTATTTTTAAACTCTAAACCCTTATCTGTATGAAGTAGGTTAGGAGGTTTGTGATTGATCCTTATGGCATCTTTTACTATATCTTCGAAGGCTTTTGAAAACATCTTTACCGTTTTTTCTTTTTGATAGCTCTTGACCAAGCATATTTTGAGAAAGTATCAATAACATTTAACATATACTTGAATCCATCATTTTGATCCGAATAGTTAGACATTATTACTAAATCTGCTGCCCATAAATCGTCAATTCCTAAAGTTATAATTTTTCTCTTTTTTAACTTTTTTCGTACTGGTGCATGAATTTCTCTAGCTTCAATCTCTATTTCTTCTTTATTCTTCAATTCTTTTCTTTACTTGTTTTTTCATTTGGATTCTTTTATAAATTTACTCTTATTTGTCTTACATTTTGAACATTTTGCTGCAATTCTATACAATCCGTTTTGAGTTTGAACGATTTTAGAATCTATATTTTTCGTTTTTTTCTTGCATTTGTGGCAGTGAATCAAATCATCTCTTCCATTTACATGTCAAAGTTTCCAAGTTTATTTAACTCATCTAATATATCAGATTTTGCTTCATTTTTATAGCCATAAGCTACTGTATCGATCTTATTTTCTAGAACGATTCTCTTATCATCTTTAGCGTTCAGTGCCAGCTTGTTTATGGTAACTGTGTACAATTCATGTTTATAGCTTTTTATTACAGTCATCTCCCTTAAATTCTTCTTTATCTTCGAACAAACATATCTTCAAGTTTTCGATATTTATTGTTTTATTTACAACGCTTCTCTTAATTCCTTTACACCTAACTGGATTTTTGTCTAGATATTTGTACGAGTACATCTTTGATCTTTAAACCACAAAATTTCTTCTAAAACTTCGCTATTTAGTTCGTCTTTGAATTTTTTCCTATGACTTTCTTATTTTTTTTTAGTAGTGAAACATTCGTGATCTTTTGGATAATCGCTCGTATCAAAGTCATTCAAATTTTTCTTTAATAATTTTGTAAGGATCACGTTTTAATTCTAGAAAATAACTGTCTGTATCCATGTAACACAGATTCAAATCTGGATCAAACTTCTTTAAATTTGTTGTAATAAAACTCGTACATTAGCAATTTTGAGAGGTCGAGAACTGAAAATCCTATGTAAATCGGTTTGTTAAATTTAACCTTTTGTTTGTACATGTGACTCGCTATACAGTTGTCGGTCAAAGATGTTTAAAAGCATTTGAAATTTGTTTTCTTAGCTTGTTTCATTGAAAATTCTTCATTTCCAAGCTTAATATCACATCTGGTTTCTCACATTTTCCATAGATTTTCCAAAAACTGAGTTGTTCATCAGCTTATAAAAGTCCTTTTCAAAGTCGCTTGTAGCTTTGGGTTCTCATGTTTGTGTTAAAATCAATGTAATCTTTCATAAAAAGGCTTCTGATCGAATGCGATAACTCTATTCACATGTTTCAAAATCATACCATGTTCCAAATAGAACTTTAAATTTCTCGAATGAACAACGTATTCAGTTTTATCCAGTAGAGTTGTGCAAAGTTTTGTTTTTAAAAATGTTTCTGGAGCAAGAGGTAAATCCTTGTGATGTTCGTGTAAATTTGTTGGATATTCTAGATCGACTTCAAGAATATAGCCATAATCTTCGTCGCCAGTGAGTTCTAAAATTGTTTCTTGCCATTCTGCTGTTGTATATGTTTTCGGGTTCATCCACTTGATTTCGTTATATGGTAAATTTTGCATGAGGCCATACCCATAAAGGTTGTTTGCATCGACGTACAACAGATAGTTTTTTCGGGCTTTGTCTTATCAAAATCTTTTAAATATTTGTTATTTGCTTTCACATATCGTTTAATACACTGAGAAATGCCTCCGCGAATACCTTTTTCGATCATCAAATACATATTATAATTCACTAATTAATTGTAATTCTATCTTCGTTAATTTTAACATAGCATCCATGCAAGACTGGGAGCTGTTAGATAGTGTGCTGGATCAAGCTTATAGCAATTCAAACAAATATTCTAAAAATTTTCAAAGATATCAGCGAGCAATAGAACATCTTGAATGTTATAGAGATCAGAGTAATTTCCTAGATTTTTCTCTTTTAATTTGTTCCAAACATTTAAGTAGTGTTGAAAATCTTTCTCAGATATGCTCTCATCTGTCACAAAAGTGAATAGAAATCTTGAATTTTCAGGTCTTCTGTGTAATCAAGTTTTTCTCAAATACTATCGATAAATTCGTAAGGAAATATTCCTTTTCCAGATAGAATTTTTAAAAATCTCTCGTTGTCGTCATTTGGCTGTCTTTTTTAGAATTTCATTCTATATTCTTCCATCTTGTATAAAATGATTTGTATGCTTGAAATCATCTTTTTTGAAGGTTTTTAGCTAATTTTTCAATAGATGATGCCATAAATCTGAACGTGTCTACGAATGAAAACTTGATGAACTTTCTTGGTTTATCATCTTCAAACTCATACCCATATCCTGAATTTACTGAATAATTTATATATTTTTCATCTGTGTTTGCGATCAAATCAACATTTCCATATTGTTTAGCTAATTCTTTTATGTACAAATGAGTATCGTAACATGACATATTGTGGCAGAAAACTGGAATATTTTGTGGAAATTTTAGATTCAGATTACAACAAGAATGAGCTGCGCCTCGGAATTTGCCGGTTAAATGACAGTGATCTCTTACTTTTATTATAACTCTTATCTCTCCAATTATCAGGAGTAAAACCATACTGAATTGACCCCAACATCATAAGCAGACCATTCACAGATATGACAAACGTTTGAATTTTGATACGAAATTTCTTCTTCTTCAGTTAATTTCATGGGTTTTTGGTTCTTAGAATTATATTTTTTAGCTATGTATTTCGATAATTTATTGAGCTCTTCAAACAATTGTTTTGGAACATTCGGCAAATCTTCTTCATTTTTGGCTCGATAACATATCGGTTTGTACATGCGCTTGGTCACGTTCGACACTAAATAAAGAGTAAAACCATAAGGAATGTGCTTCTGAATCTTGATTGTAGTCGATCTTTGAGGATTATTCTTACATGTCGGTATTTTCTCTAATATACTCTCAAAATCCATATAAATAACGTACGGATGGCTAAACTTCTTTTGATAATTGGTGAATTTAGTTGTTTGACCAGGAAACGGCATAACTGGTTTACAAACTTCATGTTGCTTACAAAATTTCTAAATGATCAGCTAAAGCGCTAGATTTGTAGAAATGGCTTAAACATCTTCTACAAAGAAATTTTTTATTTTTAACACTTAGATAACTGAGAAAATACAAGTTTGTTTTAAAATCTGTTATCAAAACATAATGAGATTTTTCATCTTGTTTTACATACAATAAATTGATTTCTAATTTGGCGTCATAAACTTCTGAAATTTGCAACGGAACAATATTGAGTTTTTCATCAAAAACTATAGACATTTACAGACATTTTCGGATAATTATACTTTGCTTTACTGCTTCGTTTTTCAAATAATTGTATATCTTTTAAAGACATAGGATAGTCGAACACCAGAAAATATTTCATCGTTCACGAATTTTTTGTATTGCTTTGCGCGTTCACAGTCTCTTTCGGGTTTTTCAATAGCACATCTGATTGAGTAAATAAAGCAAAAATCATCTTTATTTTTTATATTTACACAAGCTTTCTTTACCTTGATCTCTTGTGGTAAATCGATATATGATCCTGCGTTCATAAATTCGTGTTTATTAAGGCTCAAAACTAATTGTTTACAACTTTTGAATGTCCATCCAGAACCTCTATTTGGATGATTTGTTTGTTCTCGATGGGTTAATTTGTTAAAACTGTTTAGAAATAAAGTCGTTTACATCGAAGATTTCGTCTGATTTTATAGTAAAATACATTGGGCAAATTTGCGTTTCACCGTTCACTAAAGTTCGTTCATATTCACATTCCAAAGAGATATATCCTTTACTGTTTTTCACAGTTTCTTGAAATTTTTCTATTAAACTCTTAATCTCTGGCCGCAAAATAGAAAGATATTTGTAAAGTGGCATGAAATTATCGTTTAAATTCGTTAAAATGTATTGCTTGAAAAGACCGTGTATAGACGATAAAACTTCTACATCAATGATATTTTCAGATTTGTGTTTATCAATTTCTTCGATCATTTCAGACTTTGTTTTATCATTAGTTTCGATAGCCAATTTTTCAGCGATTGAATTAATTTTTTCATCATTAAATAGATTGAGATTTTTCTTTTCAACTTTGAAATTTCTCTTTAATTCTCGTAATTGTTCAATATTGAACATCTTTTCGTGATCGTCAATTTGATTTTCTTTGGCCCATTGTCTTAAATGATTCAATTCCTTGTAGTAAATGTCTTTGTTCTTTAAGTGAATCTTTGAGTTGTAATGTCGATCGAAGTTTCTTCTTAAAATTTCTTTTTGCAGAATGGACATGACATTTTGTCACCCGCCATTTATTAAGGAAAATTTTGAATGCTTCAATTTTCACTATTTAGTAAAAATCTTTTTTTATTAAGGAAAAATCAACTTTTATGGTTAAAATCCGCAATAATTCAGTAGATTTTAAGGATTTTTCAAAAAACTCTAGTGTGTTTGCACATTAAGATGCGCGATTTTGACCCTAAAAACCGTGTTTTAGGTCAAAACCCGGGATTTTGTATTTAAAAAATGTTGATTTTCAATTTTGTTACTAAATTTTCTTCCTACTAAATAATGGAGCTACTAAAGGAGCTGAATGAAGTTGGTGAACTAAGATTCAAAGAGTATAAGAAATTAATGGAATTAGAAGAAAAAAAGAAATATAAGATTTTGAATTTGGAGAAACTGAAAGATAAATTTGGGATGACTATAATTGCCGAGTTAAAAGATTATAAAGTACACTTGCCGAACAGATTTTTGACTGTTTTGGATGAAAAAAAAGATTAAAGAATTGAATAAAAGAGAATTTCCACTTGATTGTTACTGGAAAGAAGACTATTAAAGATAAAGACTGTGTTACAATTAACTTTGTAGAATAAAGATTTTGAAGATTTGACAGCTTAAGAAAGTAGAAGCAATAGATTCGGTTATTGTTTTGATTTTTACAGATTCGTTTATTATCCTTTAGACAGTATTTTCCGTTGGTTTTCTGTTTACTCCAAAAAGTGCGCTAGAACCCTCATATTCATATCTACTTATATATATATATATATATATATATATATATATATATATATATATATATATATATATATGAGATTATATTTGAAATAATCTTTATTATTTACTACAACTGAAGTACAGTTGGTAACCATTAATGTTTGGTATATAATGATTCTCTTATTATTTATTATTATAATTAATTTGTGAGTACATAGTACTCAATGTTCTTACAGCGAATATAAATCTTGATAAGCAGGTTAATTGTCAACATTTATTTACTGTTCATATTATTAAGATAATTATTCAGCCGAGAAAAGAAAAGACAATACTTAAAAATCAAGTTTTACAAAAAAAGAAAAATTTTATAAAACTTAAAGAATCAATTACTAAGAAAAATTGTAACAAAACACATTGTTTATAGCGAAGATCAAGGTTATCATTAACATTGGAAAATTTTACTCCCGCCTAAAAACAAATAAAAAGAAAATTAAACCTACTGCTTCCACCACTGAAATTGACTTTAGTTTGATGTCAGTTAACAGATTTCAAGCTCTTGGAACAAAACATGAAGAAAATGACAGAAATAGTCGAGATTCAAAACATGTTGGTAATAAAAAATATAAACAAAATACTTCTGTGTGCTGATAGTCAAGTACTAGGTATGGAGAATTGAGTCTGAGACTCAGGGACCTAAAGAAAATTTTACTAATAATGTGTGGGACAAAACAATGTAGCACAAAATGAATCAAAAAGAAGCCATCAATTGCATTTCAGACACTTTACAGCAGTGCAAGGAGAAAAATGTAGTTCTGGTAGATTTACCTAATAGATATGATCTTGTAAACTGGTCATGTGTCAATGAAGAAACAAGAAGGACCAACAACACCCCAAAGGATTTCGTGTCAACACATTAAAGTGTCAAAATTGTTCAAGCGAGCAGAGCTGAGGGATATCCATAATCAAAATCAATCAAATAAAAAAGTTCTTTATTCACACAATCATAGAGAATGGTGTTGGCATCAAAAAGCAAAAGCATATTACTAAAGTTATGTTTTTAAAGACTAGACTATAGACTATAAACAAGAGTATGTGCTTAAGAAACTGTCCAGTTAATTTCTCCATTCCAGGAATTCCTTTTCTAAATTAAAAACGGGTGGTCTTCAAGCCATTTTTTGGAGTTGTTTTTTGAAGCCTCTTCCAGTAACTTGCTTAAGGTGATCAGGTAGCTTGTTGAAGTAGATTGCTCCTTTTGTAAGTTGGCTTCTTCCTGATAGACTGAGGTGGTGTGACGGGAGTGAGAAGTTTGAGGCATTTCTGGTGTTATACTGGTGATAGTCTCAAAGTTTTGGTTTGTTTGACGATACCACCAGTAGAATCACCTCACCAATATACAGCGCTGGTATTGTGAGTATTTTTTGTTCTTGAAAGACATGTCGACAACTGTCTCTGTATCCTATGTCTGCTAGACTCCTCATTGCCTTTTTCTGCTGCAGAAATACTCTATCCATGTTTTGATTACTTGTTCCACCCCATGCTGCAATACGTAAGTGTTTGCTGCAGGTGTTCCAGATATTTTTTAAATTAATTTTTATGACATAAAAGCCTGATGCGAGTTTTTTACATAAAATGTCCATGTGGGCATCCCATTTAAGGTTCATGTCAAGTGCAAATACCAAGGTATTTTGTGTTTTTATCCACTTTTACAGTGGGTGGGTAGGCCATCAATTTCTCTTCCTCGTGTGCTGTTGTATGTCCTTTGTACTGTTTTATTTTCATTTAGAACAAGGTTGTTTGAATTGCAGTACTGTTTAACTAAGTTGAAAGCCATGTGTGTTTCTTCTTTAAGGTGGTCTCTATGTGTGTTAGCTAGTGTAAGTACAGTATCATCTGCATACATTACTGTTTGGCAGAACCTGTCCATGCACTTAGGTAAATCGTTTGTAAGCAAGAGGAAAAGAAACTGGCCCAGGACCGATCCTTGTGGCACTCCTCGGTTCATGGGGAGTGTTTCAGACTGAAATTTGCTAGTTGTTCCATTTAAATTGTGTTTCAGTTCCACTAGTTGTTTTCTCCCACTGAGGTAGCTCCTGAACCAGTTTCCTGGTATCCCATTTATTCCAAGGTGTTGTAGTTCATTAAGCAGTAGATCGTGGTCAATGCAGTCAAACGCTTTACTGAAATCGAGGAACAAACTGGTAACTGTATTACAACTTTCAATTTGGTCAATAATATATTCAACTAATTGGATTATGGCAGTTACTGTAGATTTTTTCTTTAAAAATCCATGCTGGTTGTCTGTTAAGAGGTTGTTGAGGTTTCAAATAATTCATAAGTCTCTGCAGGATAGTCTTTTCTATTATTTTGGAAAAAGTTGATGTTACTGATATGGGACGATAGCTGCTTGCATCTGTAGTTGCACCAGTTTTTGTACTTTGGATAAACTTTTGCAATTTTAGTTTTTCTGGGAAAACACCTTCATTTCTTGAACAATTTATGATGTGTGTTAAGGGGAGGGAAATTTCTTCTTTGCACATTTAAACAAGATTTGAGGAAATCTCATTTAGTCCACATGATGTTTTTTGTTTCATATTTTCAATTATTCTTCGGACTTCATTTTCTGTAGTTGGGATGAGAAAAAGCTGTCTGTTTTCTGTATGATGTTGCTGTGGTTGTGTGACAGGTACTTGTTTGTTCTCTTGTAAGGTTTTCTCAGCAATATTGGCGAAGAAGTAATTAAAGTGATTGGCGATTTTCCTTGGGTCTTCAGTAATTTTTCATTCTATATTGAGTGTTAGTTTGGCATTTGATTTTGTCTTGGCTTTTCTTTCACCATTTATAATATCCCATAGGGCTTTTGATTTATTTACTGACTCCTCAATATGCTTATTTTACTTGCTGTTTTTTTCAGAATTTTCAACTTTAAGTCGTATTCTTTCTTTTCTAAGGCCGTTTTTCATTTGTCAGATTGCAGTCATGTGCACCTTTCTTTCTCAAGGGCTTTAATGTAATATTCTTTTTTTTAAGCTGTCTGTTTCTTCGTCCCATATAAGGTTCTTTTGTGTTCTTTTTGCTCTCTTAAGAATAGGCGGGCAGGATGAGTTTAAGGCAGTTTGAATTATATCATTAAAAATTGCATAGGCATCGTTAGTGTTATGCGTCTGTAGTACTGATTGCCAGTTCTGTTCTTTTAGGAGAGATTATTTAAGTTATGGTTACTGAAAACACATACTTTTTCTTTTTGCATTATATTAGGTTGTTTGGTAAGGTTAACAGTGACTGTTTGTGCTGTATGGTCTGAGAGGCCAGACAGTGTGACTTTTACATCTAGGTCTTTTTTTTCCAAAATTTGTGCAGACCCAGTATATAGATCTTTATGAAGTAGGTGTAATTCTTGTTGGGGGTAGGATCAGTCGTTCAATGTTGTAACTTCCTAGGAGGTCGTTTAATTTAGTTGTTTCATTTATGTCAGTCTTAATGTCAACATTAATGTCTCCCATAATAAGCAACTTGTTATCCTTTCCCAAATTTTTGTCTAACATTTCTGTTAATATATCAATGACATCATTGATATTTGAGCCTGGTGGTCTATAGACTCCTAGTACCAGAAGGCTTTCTTTGCCATTTTTGAGTTCATAGAGTGCGGTCTCACATGTTAATTCAGATGTTTCATCACTGGTACTAATGAGCTCTTGACTCGGTCCGTTAGTTCTTCTTTGACATACGCAGTTACTCCGCCTTTTAAGTGGTTTTTCCTGCAGAAGCCGCCCACAAGTGAGTAGTTGACAAGTTTAGTAAGTTGTAGGTTTGCCTCTGTTATTCCATGTTCTGTTAAAATTATGAGGTCTGGTTTATTATCAGATAAGAAATGAACTATTTGTTCAATTTTGTTTGATATCCTATCAATGTTTTGGTGTGTTATTTTTTATAAGGTTCTTGGTATTACCTTTGTGGTTTGTTTTGAGTTGAGGTAGATTTTTGTTTTGTAGACTTTTTTCTTCTGTTCCTTTTTTCCAGTGACTCAGCCATAAAAATTTTTTACTTTCAACCATGTTTCTACTTGCCTCTAGCAGTGTCTGAGAGGTTGTAAGAGACAGCTTTTCGTCTGGTTTGGCTGATTCCCACTGTACTCAAAGTTAAGTTATGGTCAGTATTTGTCATTTTTGCCTCCCCTGTATTGGGTACAGGGGGTGTCAGTTTTTTAGTTTGGGTTTGGCTGGTTCCCACTGTCATTTGAGGTATCAGTTTTTTTAGTCTGGGTTTGGCTGGTTCACACTATCAATTCAGGTGTCAGTTTTTTAGTCTGGGTTTGGCTGGTTCCCACTGTCATTTGAGGTACCTATCAGTTTTTTAGGCTGGTTTCCACTGTCATTTCGGGTATTGGTTTTTTAGTCTGGGCTTGGCTGGTTCCCAGTGTGTTCTTACTTATATTAGGTTGGCCCATATACTTAAGGGCTTGGGTTTTCACTACTTATAGTGATACACTAAAAATATTTTTCTTCTTGTCCTCCCTTCTTTTGGTCCTTGGTGAGTGTATTGGACTGGAAAGGAGTGGTATAGTGGCTGTGAGAGGTCTACCCTGTTCCAGCGACATTGTCTGTTTCAACTCAAATTGGCTAAGCTGGTGTTCTTTAAATTTCTACATCTCAAGCCCCCGGCAGGGCATGCATTTCAATGCAAAAGGAAAACAATGGTTGGCTAAACAGATCATTAAAACGATCCAAGAGTTCAACTTGGACCAATCCATAGCACCAGCTGAAAGCAGACGACAGTCTGGGAGGGAGAGATCTGGCGACCCAGGAGGGAAACAGTCAAACAACCCACAAGGAACCAGCCCATAGAGGACGACACCTGCACTGCCAGGATAGATTTTAATTTTAGTTTTAGTGATAGTATTTTAATTTGTTACCCTATTTCTTTGTCAATGCACTTAAATATTCAGGGAATTAAAAACAAACTGGATGAATTTAAACATATTGCTTGCAGAGTTGGGAGAAAAAAATCTGTAAATATGCTTAAATGAACACTGGCTTTTTAAAAGGAAATGTAAATTTATTGAATAATATTGAATATTTAAAATTTAAAGATTTACACTGTTGGTCCTTAATTGTTTTTATCCTGTTTTTTTGTATTTCTATTTGATAAATTGTGTGTTTTATTTGATCACTTTTTAATTTTTAACACTACAATAGTAATGTTTATTTTCAGATCACACAAATACATGAACCACTTGGTATTGGTGTTGTATTTATAGTACATGTTTACTACGTTCATGACAATGTCTATTGTACAATTGTGTATTTAATGACAATAAAGCTTCTTGATTCTTAAGACATCAAGATTTATAAACTACCTTAGAGCAAAACAAAATTGTTTATTGCAACACTTATTGTATTATAAAATGTTGTATCTAAAACATGTTTCTGTTGATTAAGCAGGGTATATAAACTGATTAAATCAACACTGTAATTAATGAGTAATTTTTACAGTGTTATTGTTAACAAATCCTTAAAATAATAAGTGTGTGACGTAATGAATATAAATATTTTGTTTCAGCTTCAAAGATTCTGCAAAGTGCGTACAAAAACTGGAGGCAAAACCAACTTTAGATGGCCAAAACCTCTTAACAACAGAAAAGTATATCTTCTAACAGGAGTTCAGATACAAAACTCAGGAAATGTTGCTGTGATAGTTTGTCTTAGTATGTTAGCTATATTACTTGACTGTCAACTTCTTTAGAATCACGATACTGTAAATAAAAATCCTTTTTAAAAATATTGTGTTTTTACTTTGACCATGGATGAGATTTATATATATTTGTGCATAATAACAATGTGCACAAATGTTATTATAACAAATGGAAGGATTCTTACAATTTAGTTTGAAATATTACAATTTTTATTCTACATAGAGAATTATTTGTTTCGGTCATATCAAAAATTGCAGCACAGCAAACCATGAACAGTCACATTTAAGTGTGTTTTCTATCTTTTGCAAATAAAATTAATTCTAGAAAACATTAACTAGAAGTTGTACTTTTACTATAAAATGTGAAAGTAAACAATACATTTTGATGGTTAATAATAAAGATTTTATACTAACATTGAATAACCTTCAAAGTAAATTTCAATGCATCTTAGGAAATGTAAGGAGTAAGAAATACAACATGAAAATTATTAAAATAGTTTAATTAAAAAAATTAATAAATACAGCCCGGGTCATTGCAGCACTCAATCTTGAAGATGATCAGATACATGAAAATGAACTGATGAATCGTACTGAAAGCTTAAAATAATTATTTATCCATAATCTGTTTAAATTAATTTGAAAGAACCTATATTTGTTTAAGATACTTTAAACAGCTAATAAAGGAAATGTCTGGGTGTCCAATTTCTAAAAAACTTTCAGTGCCGTAGCATCTATGTAGTAGATGATATGAAGTATGCATAAATTGTCGGCATCTACGTATTAGGTGATCCGTATTTTATTATTATTTCATATATTATGTTTTTTTGACTAATAATTTTGTTTATGGCGCTCTCCAAGAACCAAACTATAATTTTTTTCATACCCTCTCCTAATAGTGCTATTATTTCTAAACGTTTTATAGGTCTGCACAATATATTAATTTAATTTAGTTTTACATTCTCTTTCACATGATGTAACTGTAAAATGTACAAATATACTGTATCTACAAAAAGTTACTTCAAACTTAGATTAAAAAAATAGTTTTTCACTTTTTTTATATGAACAATAGAAGAAAACTATATAGTATACAATAATACAACTTTTAAACACTTTCTGATATATTATATTGTGTACAATTTACATTTTGAATTCAATTAATTCATCTTCAGGTACTTGTCATTCATACAAGTGATACAGGGATTGAAACCAAAAAATCATGTGACATCAACGGCATGTCTGTGTGGCTGCTCAAACGTTGCTCTAAGCATATTTTGGCTCCACTCACAAATTTGATCAACTTGTCTTTCGCCCAAGGCATTTTCCCCTCCCTTTTGAAATCTGCGAAAGTCACACCCATTTTCAAAAAAAGACGATCCTTGCCTTGCAAGCAACTATCGTCCAATTTCAATCCTCCCAGTTATGAGCAAAGTTTTTGAAAAGATTTTTCTTGTCAGATTTGAAAATTTTCTTGATCGTTTTGAAATCCTCTGTTCCGAACAATTTGGTTTCAGAAAAAAACAAATCAACAATCGATGCGGTCACAGACCTAATCGATACAGTTGTCGATGGCCTGGAGAGAAGAGAACATGTGTTAAGCATATTTCTAGACCTCTCTAAAGCATTCGACTGTGTACATCACGAAACACTGTTGTACCAGTTGACAACATGTGGTGTTCGAGGTCTGCCGCACAAATGGATCTCGTCTTACCTCAGGGATAGAAGCCAGTGTGTGCAGATTGCGAATACCCTGTCAGGAAAGGTTAAAATGACTTATGGTGTCCCACAGGGATCTATCCTTGGACCTGTCCTTTTCCTTGTGTACGTCAACAGATTGAACTCATCGATCCTTACGGGGAGGATGGTTCAGTATGCTGACGATACAACTCTCTGCATCAGAGCAAAAACAAAAGATGAATTAGAAATCAACTCATTTTTAGAAACTGAATTCATGTATTCAGTATTTTTCAACACTAAATCTGAGGGCCAACAGTTTCCAAATCAAGCGTCGTCAATTTTTTTCTCCGGCAGCAAGAACCTGACAACTTCGCTGCCGTGATGGCGGATGATGTTCTAATAGACGAAACTGATTCCACCAAGTTCCTCGGAATGCACCTAGATCGAGGGCTGACTTGGGACGATCACATTGACGGCATTTGTTCAAAGGTTTTCCTCAGGCATTTATGCCTTACGGAACCTTGCAAAATTCTGCTCTTTGGATATACTAAGAACGGCCTACTTTGGCTTGGTATATCCACATCTGACATACGGTTTGAGACTGTGGGGCAGCTGTTCTAAATACAAATTCGAACGTGTATTTAGAAGTCAAAAGAAAGCTGTCCGAATCATTTCAAAATTGAACTTCAGAGATTCATGCCAAAAACACCTCCAGGGAGCTTGGATTGCTGACTTTGCCCTGTCTCTATATCCTGGAGGTTGTCCTGTACTGCCGTTCTAAGTGTAACTTGGTTCAAGGCAGGGAACGTTCACCAGTACGGGACTAGAGGCAGGGACAACTTCCGCGTTCAACAACACAGAACTGCAGCATTCGAACGTTTGCCGTCTGAGGTTGGTGTCAAGCTAATCAATAAGCTCCCTGAAGAGATCAAACAATTGAATGACCAAAAAAAAATTTAAAACTCGACTAAGACATCTTTTGCTGTCGGGGGTGTTTTACTCGGTTGACGAGTTTATGGAGAGCCGCTGGGACGAAATTCAAAACTAACACCATCAATCCTCTGGTTCTGGTGTGGCAGTGGCAGGATTGTCTGGTGAGAATGAAGATGAGAGTGAATGAGAGAACCATGTGACTGTGTGCGTGAGTGAATGAAGTTTAGGCCTACCTTTTTACTATTTAAATATTTATTTATGACGTTTGTATATGCAATTTTATAATTGTTACCGCAATAAAAATATTATTATTATTATTATTATTATACAATGTAGGAATCCTTACATGGGTTCCACAATATAAGAAGTGCTTGAAGCTATTACTGGTATTTATCATTTTATTTATTACATCGTATTTGTGTTATCTGTCCATGTGTGTGTGATAATTTTTGACAAGAAAGTTCCAGAGATTTAATACTTGATACGCAAGTTTCTTTTTGGTGCAAGAAAAAAAAAAACCCCACAGATTATTGAGTGAATAGTTCAAAGAGCAGACGATAGGTAAAAGTGTACTGTTTTTTAATATATAATTTTAGAATCTTTTAAATGTATGAAAAAAGTTGTCATTAAATCACCATCTCAACTATTGTTGACAGGGTGGTTCCAAAAATTGGGTATTGATCACGTTCTGCTCTAAAAGTCATTACGTTGGATGTGTAATTTTGTACACCACTATTTAATTAATTTACTGCAATTTGCGCCTGCTCGTTTGAAAGCACAAACCACCAGACTGCCAAGGCAACACCGCCCTGGGAAAAAAATATGGACAAAATTGCAACAAATGAATAGGTATTGTAATGGTTATATAATCGGTAACCATAATGACAGAGGCATTAGGCACCCTGTTACTGAAAGTAGGAGTTCAAAAGGAAATATTAAAATTAAATTTTATTTCAAGGAAAAATGTGTTAGATTTTCTTCAGAAAAATTTGAACAGATCTTGTGAATTTAGCGCAGGCATACAGACACACAGGTACTTGGTCTGCCGCGCGGGTCCGAGGCAGATTAACGACAGAACAGCTGATTCGGATGACTACGTTATTGAAACAGTATTTCTCACATGTACTTTTCTTCTGTTTTCTTTATGTTCTACCCACCTCCCTCTCTCTTCCTAAATCCCCCTTTAGTAATTTCATGTCGTGATCAGTTTAGCTGCTAAAGATATGTTCCAGCGAACAGAGGTCTTGTCCCCAGAACTGTAAGTCTGTTTTATCACCTTTAATTTCCTATTTCAGTGAAAATTTATATTTTTTTCTGTCTTTTATAGTATTTTTAAATTTTCATTTTTATTATCAGATTTGGAGCCTTCATTGGGGAGAATTATGGAAGAACATTGAGTAAATCTTAACATTTCTGAATCATAACGTATAAACGGACTTAATATAATATACAGGCATTCAATTTTGAAAGCAGTTAACATTGACTGTGACAGATGCATTATGGCACAAAATTTAGATAGAGAATACACAAGTTCACTCAGTATAGAGCCGCAGTGAAGTGTTTGACTTATTACATCAAGCAATTAAAAGACTAAACTTACCAATCTTTCTTTCTTACCATATTACCTCACCACTCAGTATAGAGACACAGTGAAGTGTTTGACCTATTGCATCAAGAAGCAATTAAAAGACTAAACTTACCAATCTGTCTCTCTTACCACATTACCTCACCACTCAGTATAGAGCCGCAGTGAAGTGTTTGACCTATTACATCAAGAAGCAATTAAAAGACTAAACTTACCAATCTGTCTCTCTTACCATATTACCTCACCACTCAGTATAGAGCCGCAGTGAAGTGTTTGACCTATTACATCAAGAAGCAATTAAAAGACTAAACTTACCAATCTGTCTCTCTTACCATATTACCTCACCACTCAGCCCTCTCGCGGTATTCACTTTCTATAGCAAACTTGCAACTAACACAGCTGGAAAAGGAAGCAGATAATATGGTATCCATCAAAAGTAAAAGAAATATAAAATTAACAGTGTTTATTTTCTATGTTTAAAATACGGACTAAAACAAGCCTATAGTAAAATATAACTGTACAGTACAACATCGTTTACCGGGATTAAATGAAACCAGAATGATGAATGAAAATAAAAATAAAATCTGGAATAGAATAAAATTTCAAAAGATCACATGCAGTAAGGAGTTTTTGTAAAAAATATAACAGCAAAAGAGAGCCATTTATTAGTTTTTCAACAGAGATTAATTATACAAAAAAAGAAATAAAATAACAAACAAAAAGGAAATATTGTTTACTGCTTTGTACAAATAACACAGTCGGTCTCTTTTATTTAACTTTAGTGCACTGCTTCCAGGAATACGATCACAAAAACACTTTAAGGCCATTATCTCCACTGACAAATTGACGGAATGTTCCTAAAATTAAATCATAAGCAAGTCTAGCTACGCCGAAGCATTAGACTGAGTCATCACATCTTCTGGTACTTCATTAGCAGAATTTTTTTCACTGTTCTCTGTTACCATTGAAAAAACAACTGCTGATACAGTATCAAAGTTGGTAATTATACTAATTTAAAACAATGTGACTTTACTCAAAGTTGTAGGTGGCGCTGTCCGGTGCTTGGTGGTCTGGTGCACGAGCCAGTGGTTATGTCCATAAGTGGATGTATTAAGATGTAATATACTGTCATCATGTCTATATTAATAGAAGGCTTAACACAGAATCATTCTGTCTGATATATGCGTGTTGTTACACATTATTTTTAACACTGAGTACATGTTAACAAAAAACCAAATTACGAGGTGATATTAGAAAGTTCCCGGACTAGGTCTGCTAATTTTTGTTTTCTCACCTGGGCTATTATCCCTTTGAAATAAACTCAATATGATTTTATACATAAACCTAGTGTTTTTTCCACGACTGAAAAGTGTCAAAAACAGCTTTTCCAGAAAGCTTTAGAAAACTTCCTGTGTTTTTTTCATATGTCTATATTTTTTTTACATTAGTAACGGTGACCTTTCATATGCATTTCCATTTTTGGGAAAAGAAAAGTCACAAGGAAAAAATCTAGCGAATAGGCAGGATGTGGAAAGGTAGGCATGTTGTTTGTGGCCAAAAACTGTGTGGTTTTAATAGCTGGAGCGTTGAATGATGCAACAAACAGTTTTTGTCTTTCTACAAATCAGGCCTTTTTCAACACACAATTTCCCTCAAAACGCCTCAAAATGTAACAATAAAAATCAGAGTTCACTGTAACACCAGGTGGCACGAACGCACAATGGACAATGCCTTTAAAGTAAAAAAACCACAAACATTGTTTTTGTTGCCCTTATCACTTGTCTTGCTTTTTTCAGTCTTGGTGATTGTGGACTTACCACACTGGTGATTGCTGTTTTATCTCTGGATCATAACCATAAAACCAACTTTCATCACCAGTTATGATCCTGGATATGAATGAGGGGTCACTTTCAGATGTCTCTTTGAATTCACTGCATACATCAACATGTCGCTACTTCTGATTGACAGTCACAAGCCGAAACACAAATTTTGCTACTCGATGCATGCCTAGATTTTCGGTCAAAGTTTCTTGACAGCTTCCATATCTAATACCAATATTACTACATAAGTCATTTACTGTCTGATGACGGTCTTCATGAATGAGGTGCCAAATTTTTCTAACAATTTCATCTGTTTTGTTCGTGGAAGGCCGTCCTGAACAATGGTAATCTTCAATTGAAGTTCTACCAGCCTTCAAAATAGCATACTATCCAAAAACCTGTGTTTTTCCCACTGAATGTTTCTTCTAAAGCTTCTTGAAGCATTGCAAAAGTTGGCGATTTCTTAAGTTTAAAGCAAAACTTGACGCAAGCCCATTGCTCGAAATTACCAGCCATCACAAAAATCGCTACATAATGATAACATACAACAACAAAGCACAACTTGTAGACATAACCTCAACTAACCACAACAACAATGAAACAGCACAATGAATCAGCGGCTATTGCGGCAGAGGCTACTGGCTTGTACAGTCAGAGATACCACCAGGTACACAGTAAAATTCAACTAAAAATTGTTAATTCTTCCAAAAATTGGACTCTACACTCTGCAAAAACTGATCTGGATAAATGAGGTCAGAATAAACAAGGTTGTAACTGTGCTTAAATGCTTAAAGTATAGTATGAATTTATAACCACACAACCTTTGTTCATGCTTTTAACTCTTCCCACGCGGAATTTATCTTTCAATTTTGACTCATAACTTTAAAAATTATTTTTACATTTTACCAACTCTAATTTATTTTTTAGTTAGTGGTAGCTATTAGGAATAAAAAATAATACAGTATCACAAAATAATCAGACCCCTATATTTTTTAACAAATTTTCAAATTTTACAAAAAATCGTCAGGATTCGCCATTGCATAGAACAATATAGGCCTATAACGACACAACAAATAAAGTAATAACAAAATAAAAAAGATAATATAATGCTAAATACAACAGGAACAAGAACAGTAAATAAGGAAATATGGCCCAAACAGCGTTAAACACTAAAATGTGCTGTGCCGGGATATATCCGTTTACCGCGTAATGGTTCGCCGCAGACTGAGGCTAAATCACGCCACGAGGGACAAAGCCACGCCCTCCCACCACTGCGACGCGCCAATGAGGTTCAAACTGTAGCATCTACTTTTCGGAACAAGTATTCAACACTCCCTTGAACTCTAGCGGATTCCACGGCAACTACAGTTTATTAAATAACACAAAGTAGACTTTGAAGGATATATCCGTTTACCGCGTTTCGGTCAAAATTAGGCCTAACGGATATATCCGTTTGCCGCGTGGGAAGGGTTAAATTACCATACATTTACAAAGCTATATAAGAGTCACATATATGCTATGAGTCTATTGCACCAGAAATTGTATTTATGAAAGTGAAATTGATGTGAGTGATAAAACAGTAAGTTATCACTTATTTAAAAAAATGCCATAAAATACGAGGGGCAGCTGACTTGTACATCAGAGGTCATTTACTCCTTTCAACATCAAGATAGCTTATCAGACTTAGACTCGTTCAAAAGATACAAATGTCTGTTTGAAATGTGCCATGTATAATTTTGATTGGTCATTTTAGTCTGACGCCCTAGTTTAATTTTAATGTTGTTGTTTAGCTGTATAAAAGACCAACCAACTTTCCATGAAATAAAATCAGAGTAAACATTAAATATCCAGTTTTGCCTATTGCAGCATTGGAGTAGAAACTTTTGTATTGGGTCTGGAAATATTTTCATAAAATGTGCCTCTGTGAGGAAGTCATTCATACCCATTTTAATGTACTTCGCAGGGGGTTAATTTTAATTCGGTGGTATAATGTAGCAGGTACAAAGGTTATCGCACAATAACAGAGGTAAAGCAATGTTGAGCGTGGCTGCTCCTTGAATGGGTGACCGCTGAGCGATCCTGTCCTTGCCAGCAGCCTGCATGCCCGGCTGTTGATGGTGGTTTCGGAAGTCATTAAGCCGTTGGTCCCCATGTTGTGTTTATAGAGGGCTTGTCAGCCCTAACTTTGGTTGCTAAAATAAGACCTCTCTTATCTTTTTTATTTAGTGAATAGATTAATTTTATAACCCAAAAAAAACAAATTGAGTGAATTTTTACAATAACAAAAAAAAAGAAATAAAACAAGGTCCATTCAGAATATTAAAGTTACAGTACAACACTGATAAGTCTGCCCCCGTTAATCCGGAAGTCCGGCTAACCCGGACCGATTTTCAATTAAAAAATGAAAAATCAGACAAACATTTCAATAATAAAAAACGTAATATTTTTGAGTGGTATAGTATCCGTGAATCAATGTTACATCAGTATTTGATGGGACTGTACGACAGTGAGTGTGTGACTCATGGCACACGGCGGCCGAGTGGCGTTCATTGTCCCGGATTCTCGGAAACAATAAGAGACGCGTATTTCCCCAAATCCTCTCTGAAGTCGATGAAAATGACATAACTCTGTGGTTAGGGGCAGACAATAACGGAGGCTATGAGCCACTTACTGACGAGGAAGTGATCGCGTCGTTTTTACCTGATGCTAATGAATCAGACGCTGAGGAGGCAGATGGGGACATTGAAGATCCAGTGATGAGTCATAGAGATGCAGTGACCAAACTAAACGAACTAATGGTTTATTTCGAGCGGCAGGCAGAAACATCGCCGGCTGAATTGCTCATGTTGAAGAGACTGCGAGATCGCACAGCACGCAAGCGGCAGACGACATTGGCACAACCAAAGCTGACTGAGTTTTTTTACCAGGAAATGAACAGTTATAAATGTACTGTAAGGATTAATAATAATTAAATGTCCATATGTTTGATGTTTTTACAATTATAATGGAGTTTATCTGTAAGTATACCGTATTTTTATTAATTTTTACCTAATTCTGCGGCTAACCCGGATTTTCGTTAACCCGGATCGGCCGCGGTCCCGATTAATCCGACTATCGAGGTTCCACTGTAATACATTTATTGGCTCAATCAGATGAAATTTTAACAAAAACCACATTTTTCTCATGTGGTTTCAAAGTGTTATTTTCATTGAACACTCAAAATGATACTTTATAGATTATTAAAATATGTATACAGTTTTTTCTATAATGTATTATCTAGCTGAGAGACAGGGAAAACACAAAAGTCTAAAACCTATGTTTTCAAACTTTTACCGCACCCTTACAAATGTCCTTTACTAATGTTTCCGAGCATGTATTCAGAATATCTATTTTATGTCTTAACCACACTTTGATGCCGGAACTATGACTCATGAATTATAATATCTCTTAAAGTCACTAAATTGTAAATAGTAAAAACTAGGTAGTATTTTTCATTCAGGGAACGTCTACAAGTGCCATTACCAACTGTTGATCAATGTTGAGTGTAATATAACTACTGGCTAAGTGAGGTAAAAACTACAATCTATAGTTGCTACAGTAAATCTATCACACTCACCACACACTGAACGCATCTAGGAGCAGTTTACACCCTCGCCCACTCCTAAGGAACACATACTTGTTTAGAAAAGGTGTTCAGAACTATGAGTTCATTAAAAACACCTCCTAACTGTAATTATTTTGCCTTTGCCTCCAATTTTTCAGCAGGCGAACTGATTCAAATAAATGTAATAAAACCACAGCCTTGTTTTTCTTATTTATGGTCATTTCAAATTTGTATATTGACTTTTATATGTTACATATGACTTTTTGGTGTGAAAAGTTGATTTTGATTAAAATCCAAAATAAGTTCAGTTTCAATGCTGGCGACGTATTAGGTTAAGTTATTGTGGTAAACTAAGTCTGTATTTGATTATTGTCGCATGGAAGCAGGAAGTAGTAAATATCTGAAACATTTACTTACATAATTTAAATTGTAGACTGCGTAATTGCGTTTAAGATGTCTGTTCAAAAAATATCATGACTTTTTAATATCCGCGGGTTAAGTATATTTGTTTTTTTTATTTTTTTGTGTGGCATTATGTTGGTACACATGCTCTGACATATGCCAAGACATTCGGCCATTTAGAATGTTCAGTTAAATGTTGACAGGTAATTTGCTTGCACCTGTAAAGGCTCATTTTCGATTCGTACCTATTCCAAAAAATAGATCAAAGAATCTGTATCAAATTTTGTGTTAAAAGCGAAATTAAGTGCGAAGATGCATTCCGAATTTTTACTGTGGCTTATAGAGAAGCTACCTTAAATCAAAGCAACGTTTATCTGAGGTACAAAACGATCTCAGAGAGCCGAATAGATGTGAACGACAAACAATGTGCCCAAGCACGTCAAGAAACAGTCGAGAACATTGATGAAGTGAAGAAAATAGTTTTGGTCAATTGTCAAATCACCATTACAGAAGTTGCAGAGAATCTGAACATATCGGTTGGCTCGTGCTATTAGATTTTTACCAATGATTTGGGCGTGAGATAGGTCGCCACGAAATTTGTACCAAAATTGCTCAATTTCGACCAAAAAACAGCAGTGTATTACCATTGCTAATGAGCTGTTGGACTCTGTCCGCGATGACCCAAATTTGCTCCAGAGGGTCATAACCGGTGAATCATGAGTTTATGGTTATGGCGTAAAAAAGCCATGCTCAATACGCCAGAAATTTGCTTTTGCACTACAATAACGCCCCTGTTCAACATGTTACTTTTTTCACTAAAACAAACACTATTGATGCTGCAGCCATCATATTCCTCAGATCTCTCCCCTGTGACTTCTTCTTGTTCCCGAAACTAAAGAGGCCCATGAAAGGACGGTGCTATGCTTCGATTCGCGAAATAAAGACGGCATCAAAGGAGGAGCTGAACAAGACCACAAAAAACTACTTTTTGAAGTGCTTCAGGAAATTGGAAGAAACATTGGCACAAGTGTATAATAAGTAATGTTAATTACTTAGAAGTAGACAAAATTTATATTGATAGATAATTTCTGGAAAAAAAAAACAAAGTTGCAATATTTTTTGAACAGACCTTGTATTGTTTTGTTACACAAAAGTAAGACTCTACTTAATATTATTAACACCAAATACAACTTTGTAAGGGACAAAAAATGACTGTCTACAGTGGAGCTGAATATCGGCTATCTGAATACCAACTAACTGAAACATTGGTTTTTTCCAAGTCTTGTGACTAATAACATTCAAACTGCACAACAAACAAGACTGCCACATTTAATCATTTTCGGTAAATTGCATCATAGTGTCGGAGACTGTAACTAATACACGTCTCTTAAAACAGAGGAAGTGGTTGGGAAATTACATTAATGGAAACAATGCAATCAAACTGTAAACAATTTAGGTTGCATATTTCGGACGAACTTTTAACAATATGCTACTTATGTGATCCAGGAAATATAAATTAAATTTGATAATTAAGCGACATGAAATCAATTGCTGCAAATTTGAAACCATGTATTGCAACTTCCCAAATGCATATATTGAGACATTTTATATTTGTTTAAAAATAATGAGCAAGATAATTTGAAATAAATGAGCAAAATGAAATTTTGTATTTGATTCCTACGACAATCTAAATTCTTTTATTATTTTAAAATGTTTACAGTAATGAATGTATTAATCAAAGTAAGCACTCTCTCAGAGTAAAATAATCTTTTAGTACACTCTAACCATTTTACTTTCTGGAAGTTTCTAGATGAATATATAAGCCACCCAGGTGACAATGTGTAAATTATATCATGCATCATATAAATTGCATCAACTATTTATTTAAATTTATGACATTGAATAGTATGGGATTTGCAAGGCAAATACAAAATGATTAAACTTACATAAATTTAAGAAGTTTTTCAATTTCAAATGTGTATAAATCGAAATGTGTAATAACGAAAAATAAAGCTATGATATATACACTTTAAGAACTAATTCAACAGCTAACAAAAGACATTGTTATCAAGTGTAATTTTATTCAACAACATTACCAAAAGGGCCTTTAAATGTGATAGCGTCAACATTGTTATTTAGAAATGCCTTTGGAGAGGATAATTCTTCAATTATATAAACTAAAACTGAGAGCCAATCAGTTTGAAATGATGAGAGCCAATCATAACTTTATTTACTGATAATTTTTTTATCTGTTTGAAAGATACAAGGACAGAGGGTATCGAAACAATGTTACGCTTCCACATAAGTCCCAATTGGATAAAAGTGATATGCTCAAAAAGGGGGTGTTGACCAATATCCGGGGAAATACCTTGGAGTGAGCTAAGCAAGTGAGAGAGTCTCCTCGCCCCCACTCTGACTGGTACCTCTTCTGCAACAACAAATTTCACATTAAATATCATTACAGAAATACTCCACACTTACACTTTTCTCTACAATGGGATGATCTACACACACTAATTACGGACAGTGGGGAAACACTTTACAATCAAGCTTGCAATCTAATGCATCTGTCTTATAACATCTAAACAAAAAATTCTTAATATATTCTTAAGCATAAACATTAATTGCTACATAAAATTAAATTATAAACTGATTAAATTAATGGCTTCATCGAACAAACACTATTTTCTAAACTGATTTATTCTAAACAATTTTCAAATGGCATTTCTTATTATGTGGTACGTTTTGTTAGGTAAAAACAACTTAAATTTCAATTTACACATTTTTAATGTATAAGTAATTAACTTGATCTAATTAGAAAGAATATATAACTATGTAAAAAAACATCACTTTAAGAATGATTGCAATAACATAATTCTGTGATGCAGAAAATCCAAGTCTCGTCAGTTGCTACAAGCAATACAAAGTACTGGAGAAGTCATTGTTTTATCACAACACCTTTTGAACACTGCTAATTCTATATTTACTAACTTAAAACTAATTTCAGTTGACATCCAGAAAGTAAAGCACAACTGTGAAGTATGCTGAATTTGGATCCTTTCCAAGACAACACACAAGCACACTCTGTGCTTGCCACAGTTAATCTACACAAAGATTCGTCACAAGAGAAAATCCTGAAGATGTAAAATTTATATTGTTATTTTATGGATAGATAAGTCCAGTTATATAATTAAGAAGAGTTTCACCATAAATTGGAATTGAATAATAAACAAACCACATCAATCAACATGTTTTTTTGAACAATCTAAAATAAAATGTGACAACTAAGTCACTAAGTGGTATAGTTTTCATAAATCTACCCATTTAATTGGTTTTTTCTACTAAAACATTTTAAAAATATTTAATCATGTTTTAAATTAGAGATGGGCCAATAAAAAAAAGATATACTTCAATTCTGAAACTACTACCAAAATTCTGGTCGATACAGATTCCTGTGATTATATTTATAACCAAGGATATAAAACATTAATCGGATTGGCCTATCAGCTGTTATCTGCAAATGGTATCGGAATCTAGTGAAATAGCTGTGTTATTTAGAATATCCCTACATATCTAGGTATTCCAGAATTTAGTATCGGAATCAACCCATCTCCCTATTTTAAACATTATCTAATGTTTGGTAGTAAAAAATACATACCGTACGTACTATATTTTCATACAGTTTTACGTGGTTTACTTAAGTAACATGAATAGATATTTTATAAAATGTCAAATTATTCTCAGCCAACGTACAATACAGTACATCTTAAAACAAAAAAATATTAATTAAGATATAAACATCCTTTAACCTAATCTAACATAACCTACGTAGTTCTAAATAAAACATCACTTAAAAGAATACTCTACAATCTTGGTCTTAACAACACAACACTATACTGTTCTAATCCATTTCCCTACAATAATTATATAAATTTAAAAAATCATTAATTCTATAAAAACTAAAAGAATGGTTTCAAACACATTTTAATAGCTTGAATTCTAAATTAAGATAAAACCGAATTATTGCCTGCAGGAACTATTTTATTCTTCAAATTTATAACTGAAACACATCTCGTTACACATAGGACTTATTTTGCTTACTACAAACACCGTTTCACCTTACTGATTTTTTACTGGTCAACAGAAATAACAGAAATTATGTTTGATTAATGGACTAAGGAAATGAACCAGATGTCATCCTGAATCTTATGAAATATTTAGATTTATTAACTAATTGCGTAAAATGTTTGTATATTCCATTTTATCCGATACAAGCAAATTTATTATCATCTTGCCTATTTTACAATAATACTGACATACCGTCATTACCAAATTGTAAAGGTTGTTTTCCCATTTTTTGTGAATAAAATTCCAAGATTTAACATGACATTAACAGCTTTTACTGCAGCACATGTTACTGTGTCCGTCACCAAAACAAGTGAGTGGCTGTTGATGAAGATCAAGCTAAACAGGTGTTGAGAATCGTGAGCAATAAGTGGCAACTTTCAGTCAAGTGTCAGATATTCCTAGCATCTAACATTGAAAAAAGGAAGGGAATTAATTTTGTTTGGGGACAAGACACTCACTGATTCAGTGACGAACATTGAGTGCATCTCAAAATCGTGTTTATATTAGGTCTTTTACACATGCCATAGTTTACTTTTAAATTAACACGTTGGCTGTAGCAGACACCTTAAGCGCTCACTCAGTACAGAGCCGCAGTTAAGGTATTAAGTAATAATCTTCAATCCACACATAACCTTGTTACTTTACTAAAAACATAATTTAAAATATTAAAACTACACAATAAAGGAGATATGTGAAAAAAAGTTCTCTATAAAGTTATTAAAAAGCCATTGCTGCTAGTGCAAAATAACCTTAATAGTGTCATTTATTCTAGTAAACTGAACTATGATATGCTAGTTATAAAAATTTAACAAGTATTTCAGTAGATTTTAAAAAATTTACAGCCAGACTTGCTCCTGGGTTTCATTCTTCTTTCTATTTACATCCAGATGCTCATATTCATTTAACACTCATTTACATTTCAGTTTTTCCTTGGACTTGTTTAGTGTAATAAGCCATGTAAGCCCAATTTCTTACTACACCAGACACAACATCAGTTCAATAAACACAATCAACTTACATTCAAATGGAAATACCTCGAAAATATTTCATAAAAGAGTTGAACATTTAATTAAGTTGTTTATCCATTAAAAACTTCACTTAGAATTAATTCTGTTGCTCAATATTTATTTAAGAAATACAAACCACACCAGAAATACTAACAATGGCTAAAACATATTCAATAAAAATAACAATATAAATAACATTACTTTTTGTATACCAATTTTATTGAAAAATAGTAAACATCATTTCTTAAATTGTTGGATGTCATATGGCTCGTACAGTATCAGCAAAAAAAATAAGCAGTTATTTTTAAATGAATTTACTTATATCACAATTACTTTGAACTTAACACGTACACAACAGCTAATTTTCGGACTTTATTATATGCTGTTGCAATTTTCAATAATAATGGCAAAAAACCGTAATTATTTTTTTACATTTAACGTCTAAATATAGCGGAAAAAGTATGTAGGCTCCACAATTTTGTAAACAAAAAACTATTTCAATATTTCACCGTGTACATTAATTTACCTAAAAAATCAAGCAGTCGTGCGCCCCGACTGAGGTAGTCTGAGGTATTTATTTAAGTGCAGGATCAAATTTAACAAACAATAACAAAATAAACATGACAGGCAAACAATAAGAATGCAATAAGGAATTGCATAGCAACATGTACCTCATCGGGCGCATGAAGCACTTTACGAAAGCCTGGTGTGTACCCGATTGGGTACACGATGGCAGTTGTGAAAGATCGTGTGTGCCCGATGGGGTACACATCGTCGTGAATGTGTCAACAAACTAATTATTAAAGACCACTTATATTTTTGTAATACAAATAATTACTTAAAACTATGTTTTACAACTAATTTACTAACATTGGCTTCAATAACTTAGATTTAGGTTTTAAATAATTTAGATAATAATAAGTTGTAAATAAATTGTTTTGTTTTGGTGTGGTGGCTTGGCAGGTAAAAACACACTAAAATAAAATAATGCACAGATGATGCATAATACAAATAAAAGACTATGCAGGACCATGATTTCCATAATTAATTATATCAATCTGATGTAGTTAATATTCAGAAGGATTAAAAAAAGCTATTTATCACTGGAAACAATTGAGTGATGATCTTATTAAATAAATTCAACTGCTAACTCATAATTATTGAATTGTTACAATAAAATATTTCATTATTTGGTTCTTTTATTTTACAGCAATAAGAAAACTGTTTAAATTTAATAAAACTCCCATACACCAATTAATTATTTTCCTACAATTATAATAATGTGCTTACTTAAAGCACTCAAACAGTTTTGCAAACATGTTTTTCATATTAATTTTTGTTGGTGTGTATAAAACACATATTTTAAGTGCAAATAATTTTTAAAATTCTAAAATTAAAGTTTTACAAGTGGAAATCTTTTAATGAGCAAATTAATAAAACGTTAATCAGAACAAGAGATAAGTTTAATAACTAATGTCTAAATTTAATTTAAAACTTAGAGTGAATATTACATTTTTATTAAAACTAAGTTCATTAAATTTCATTTATTGGATTGTGGTTGAAAGAAAACTAGTGAAAAATACATGAAATATTATCTTTGGCTACATTGATAAAGCAACATTTAAGGGAAAACATCTTTATTGCCCATTAGGTTAAAAAAACTAAGTTACTTCTAGTTTTATTAGGCATTAAAAAGCAATATAATATTCAGTTTCACTGTAAAATAAGTATAAAACAGTTTCAATCATTCACTATTTGATTGGAAATTGTATTGTAATACATCAACATTAATTTCTATTCTTGTAATATCCCAGAACTCATCAACCCAAATTAGATTCACTGATCTGGATTGAACAAATTTCCTTTATGTTTAGTGTTAAATTTTATTATAAACAGACTTTTGTACTAAAGTTATTTAGAGGTCTGTTACAATACATTTTATTAGTCTTGTATAAAACCACTGATAATACTAGTGCTAAAACAAACTAAAAACATCCTCCTTCGTTCCCAAACAACACCAATCGACGTCTTAGTTTGTCACAACCAACAGTGAATTCACGGACATTATTTTTAGTCAAAGTAAACTGCTCTTATAATACAAAATTATATTATCCCCTCCACAATTACATTAGAGTTTGTTAGGTACTTAAATAACAAATCATAACATCTCACTTTAATATAGTAAAACCTTATATATTTATATCCAGTATTCTCTGGTTAATTAATTATTATAAACACATATTTTAGAGATATATATTACAAATAACTACAAATTTACAGTGAATAAAGCAAAATTTATATTATATACAGAATATTTTGAAGAGAAAAATAACGGTAATTTCCAGTGATATTAATTAAAATTTTATGTATTTTACAATATGCTTAGACATTATGACCTAGTTCAGTGTTAAGTAAACATGGGATCAAGCCAGATGAAAACATATACATTAACGTTTATTTTTAGAGTAATTTTTGCAGAAGTATTATTCAAAAATTGCTAAAACCCAAACAGTTCAGCAGCTATTATATTGCTAAAATAGTCTTAATTAAAATATTTTTTAACAAGAAATTTGATACATGATGTGACAAGACTTTTAGGAAAAAAGTAAAGTACACACTAAATGATTTTATTCTGGTATGATATTGAGAATTAAAAACAAAACACACAAATATGAGCTCATGTTTCTTAAGTATATTATAAATTCTGAGAAAATTTAAAATTATATAATTAAACATAATGAAAAAATACTAAACTCCTCGAGTAAAATATTTTATTTCCAGTATTAAGAACATGGCCTTGAATATCCAAAACTCGTAGTAGTAATACAGTGAAATATTTGTATAGTGATAATCCTTTTTTGCGTAATATCCTTTATTTAGTCTAAATACGATTTGTGCATATTTTGATTGCAAGCCATTACCTCTTCTTAACAATCTTAAAAGCTTGTTTTAAACAAATTCAATTTTAAGAATTTTATTCTTTAACATTGTTATTAAAAGTCATACCAATGTTCATAAATCCAAATTAATTACAAATGGGTCTTCAATCCTTTCCTTTCCCATAAAAAAGCTAAAAAAATCTATTGCTTTAACTGACAAAATTTCACAAAACTAGATTTTACATGATTTTTAAATGAAAATTTCTTATTATTGCTAATTTACGACATTTACCAAATATTGCAAAACAAAAAATTCTAACATTTTATTATTCAATAAGGATACTTTATTAAACACAATTTTATTTGATATTTGACTTAAATGGCTGTTATGAGATATAATTCCCGTTTACAGCATTCGCCCTTTCTTACCAACAAAATTAATTGTTCTGACAAGCCCAATATTATAGAAGACCTACTACTAAACAGCAGTAAAATACCAAAGATTGTAAAATGTGAGATTGAAAGAAAACAGTTAAAAATGAATCTTTACAACATAAAGTTTCAAATTTTGAAATGAGTCAAATTTTAAATAAGTATTTTTTATGGCTATTTATACAAAATCAAATTCAAACTTATGCAATATTAGATTGAATCCAAATAGAATAAAAATGGCAGACTATTACTTATTAACTCATTTTATTTTACTTATGTATACTAGAAATACCCACAAAACTTGTGTGGACTCACATATTGCAAATTGCCAAAAATTACTTTAAAAGCCTGCATTTCCTTGTGGAGCAAACAAATAATTTTTCTTATTGTTCATCTCTTCAAAGAAATTATCTTCTACGGCTGAGACTCTGAATTTCTTTTGATTGACCCAACAAAAAAAAAACTGATTGCAAATTAATACTGCCACTTTTATTTACACCCGAGATCACACAGTTTGGGCTGTAAATCACATTTTAATCAACTCATAAGCTGTCTTCCAAACTAAAACCTTAAAAGACGATAATCACCATATCCACTCTCCTACTCGAACTTGTAAATGAAGATTTTGGAAAACGATCGTATGACTGTAGGGTTATAACATGTTTCATACACAAAACTGAATTGTGGAGTGGAGAAGAGAAATACAGTACAATGAACTTTAATTTTTGAAGCAAATCAGACAAGTAACTTTTGACAATGAATTGTTTATAATGACGATTATTTTGTATTAGGGAACAAATAAGTGTAATCACTGTAACTCCATTAGCATGATTTCAAAAACCATTTATTTACAAAGCGCATACATTTTCTTTTTTTCACAATAATCAAGTAATCCTATTGATTTCTGTGAAGAGGCTTGATCCATACAACTATGTACTGTATTATTGATTTTTGTATACTAAAATAACTTCATTTTCCTAAAAAACAAGACACTCACATAAAAACTATAGCTGTTATTAACAAAACACCTCCTTATAAACATTCAGTGGTTGTAAATAATACAATATTAATAGTAAAATTGTTACGAAAACAATAATAACAGTTTTAGTAATATCTTCATTTATAAAATGCATCCTCGAAATAAAGAAACAATAATACAAAGTACCCTCAATCATAGATGAACTTATTGCCGGCAAAATTCGTTTTAAATATTTAATTCCATCAGGTTTTTCAATCATTTCGTCAAGTTTGTTCGAAATAAAATCTTTAATCGCTTTCTTTTCATTCAAAAAATTGTTATTTCCAGCCTTCTCTTGAGCATAAATATAATTAATAATTCCATCGAGTTTTGTCAAATCGTCGATATATCTGTATTCAATCTTATTATCATTGTATTTTCTTACACCTGATCCTTCGATTCGTTTTTCCCAAATTGGTTTAATTAATTTAATATATTTTTTACCTCTACTTGACTTAGGCTTCTTAGTAGATGGATCATTATTTTTGTAAATTGAGTCAGATTCCCATAACATTTCTGTATACTTTTTCAAATCTTCTTCAGAATATAAATTATCTTTTGGAGCGTCATAGTCTGTTAATAATCTCCATAAACCTTGAGTTCCTTCATATGTTTTTTCATTAATAATGATATCATTATGCTCAAAATTCACGGGCAAATTTCCAATCATAAAACTTTTCTTTTTTCTGTCCCAATACAAACCAAATTTTATCATCCTTTGCTCTAGGAAGAAATTTTTTACCAATTTCACCAATTATTATATCCGTTGTTCCAGGACTTATTGGTTCAACTATGGTAGAGTCTTCAATGATTCGAGGTTCTCTAACATGGTGTTGAAGATGGTAATTTTGGCAATTCAAACTCTTCAGATTCTGGAATTGAAATATCGGCAAATTGTCGTACAACTGGAACCAAATTCATCAAATTTTGATTATCACTTAAAACAATTTCAATTTTGCCCTCAACGTTTTTTATTGCAGAAGTTACAGGTTGATTGATTTTTTGAATAAATTCTTGTTCTTTTTCATCAATTCGAATCTGTTCTTTAAATTCTTTGATTAATTTCTTTTCGATTTGATCAAGTTTTTTCGCTTCTTCAGAAGTTACGTTCACCATTTAATTAGAAAAATTTTGAAACGTGAACGTGGAACGTATAACGTGAACGTGGAACGTAAAAACGTGAACACGAAACGTAAAAAATGAACGTGAAACACGAACGTGAAACGTAAACACGAAACGTAAAACACGAACGTAAAACACGAACGTGAAACGTAAACACGAACGTGAAACATGAACGTGAACGTGGAACGTGAACAGATTTACCGTTTTTTCTGTTATTTTCATAATGTAAATAAAAAGTAAAGATAATGTAAAAAATAATTGTAACAAATATTTTATCAAGTAGATTTGTCAGACCACTGAGCAGCATTTATGTTAGAAAATTTATTCAAATATTTTCCATTTTTAGGCCTCAAAGTTAGATTAATAGTTAAAAATCCATAGTCTTCTTTCCAAATTTTATCACACAATTCATTAAATTGGTTAAAACTCATATCAGATCCCACATAATTGTTGTAAATCTTTCTCGAATAGTGATCGTCTTGCTTAAAAACACACAACATATTCAAATTATTTCTAATAACTTGTTTATCAACCTTTGAAAAGCATTGGGATAGATACTGGGATAAGAATATGTTTTTGTGACGAGACATTACGAAATATTCCTTAATAACGTCCTGATTTTCCAAAATACAATCATCAAAAACGATTAACGAATTGGGTTTACATTTGCTTAACGGAACTATGTCCTCAGAAGCATTATAAAAATGTGATATTTTTTTGTTTAAGTTTTTCTCAATATTTTCAAATCTTTCTTGTAATTTTTTATAGGCGTCTTGTTCTAAAGATTTACTAAAAACATACAAATTGGAATAAGGAATCAACCTATTGTAGATAAAATTCAATAATAAAGTTGTTTTTCCACATCCACTTGAAACCAACAATTAACAATCTGATTGGTTGATCTTTCTTATTTTCTTCAAACGTTTGAAGTTTTATCTGATCTTTTTGCTTTAAAAATTTCTCCATTTAAATAGCGAAAATGAAGCTGTTCAAGTTGACTTCAGAAAGCTCTCAATTATTTTTAAACTTGGAACATCCTATACACTTAGAGGAAGAATCAAATTATTTTATCGGTTTTAAGCGGTTTTTATTCTGACAATTTTGTAATAAATATTAGTGAAAGTTCTCCTTATTGTATAGGATTTAGTGAGAAGAACATAACAAAATATTATGGTTTAAACAAAGGATATTATACCTTCGATCAAATAAAAAATTCCATTAAAAATTATCTGAAAACATTCAAACAATCAGATAAATCTTTAAACTTTGACGAAAACAAGTTTGAAATGAAAAAAAATTATCTCTCTAATAAAATTCAAATAAAATCACCAGTAACAATAATGTTTTCAGCAATTATTGTAGATTTATTAGGGTTTGTTCAAGAAACTATTGAGCCAAATCAGGTATATTTAGGAAATAAAACGCCAAAATTTAGACCGTTTGATGTAATTGAAGTACATTGTAATCTCGTTGAACCTAGTTTTGAAAATCATACCGAACATTTACACAAAGAATCTGAAATTTTGTACACATTTTTCCCAAATGTTGCTTATGGATCAAAAATTAGTGAAAAACCGAATGAAATAGACTATATTCCAATTAGAAAAAATATGAAAAGAATTCAAAAAATCGTCTTAACTGTTCAAGACTCTGAAGGTAATTTATTGAAAAATGAGAGTAAAACTACAATTTACTTAAGATTGTTGAAGCAACGGACATGAATCATGGGGAGCTATTGAATAGCTTACCTTCAAACTTTCAAGAAAACACTGTTTTCAACCTTTACACTCAAATAATAGCTTGTTAAATTTTTTCTATCTATATGGAGTCTGTTGTGGATCTACTCAATAATCAACTTACATTCAATAATAAAGACATTTGCACGATTGTTGACGAAAACAATGAAATTTGGTTTTAAGGCTAAAGATGTTGCAGAAATATTGGAATTTAAAAAATACGAGACAAGCTATCATAGATCATGTTAAAGAAAAATACAAAAAAAGCTTTGAAAACATAGATTCTGACAAGGGTATCGAATCGCGACTCTTACAAAAAATTACATCCAGACACTATTTTCATCAATGAACCAGGCATATATTCTTTAATACTGAAATCTAAAATGAAGATTGCAGAAACGTTTTCAAAATTGGGTTTTAGAAGAAGTTTTACCGAGTATTAGAAAATATGGCGAGTACAAACTTGAAAACGAAAATAAGCAGTTAAAAGATGAAATAAAACAGTTACAAATTAAAGATGAAATGAAATCATTGAAAATAGAGAATCAAGAATTGCGAATGGAATTAATGAAGAGAGATATGGTATGTAAAGATTTTGATAAGAAAAAACACCATGTTTTTTGTGTTAATTAAGAAGAATCACATGTGGGAATATCCTTATTACGTTATCAGAGCTCAAAAGAGAGAAAATACCGAAAAGATTGAAAGAACTTGAAATTGATTACCCAGAAATGGAAATTTTATTAAGACATGGAGATCCAAATAGTATAAATCTCTACAACCAAATGAAAGAATCTTTGAATATTTTATACAACGGAAATCATTTTACTACAAATATGGCAGAATCTCGACTGATTTATAGAATATCTAAATTACACGATGAAAATGTTAAACATTCGAATTATGATAGTTTGTTTGTAAATGTCTTTTAAGATTATAGAATTGTTGAATTTCTCTTCCGCATACGCAATGAACTGGTCCAGCAAAGATTTCTCTAATACATTCTTTACAATATGCTTGTTTTTTATCTTTACTATAATGCCAATTGTTAAATTCAGAAATATTCTTAACTATTTTACAGCGTGTGCATTCTTTCTCTTCTAAAGTTAATTTTTCCATTTTATCATATAATTCTTTTCTATATTTCTTATTACAATCTTTACAATAATAGTATAATCCATCTTTGGTATTCTTATTTTTAGAAAATTCTTCAAAAAGTCTAAATTTTTGACATATTGTACATTTCTTTTGAGACTCCATTTATATAGAAAAAATTATAGCTTTGACTTTCTCAATTCATATTCGTAAACACTTCCGGTTATTTCTCAATTTTCAAAGTTTCCAAGTTTATTTAATTCGTCTAATATATCAGATTTTGCTTCATTTTTATAGCCATACGGTACTGAATCGATCTTATTTTCTAGGACAATTCTCTTATCATCTTTAGCGTTCAGTGCTAACTTGTTTATAGTGACGGTGTACAACTCATGTTTGTAGCTTTTGATTACTGTCATCTCCCTAAATTCTTCTTTATCTTCGAACAAACATTTCTTCAAGTTTTCGATATTTATTGTTTTATTTACAACGCTTCTCTTAATCCCTTTGCATCTTACTGGATTTTTGTCTAGATATTTGTACGAGTACATTTTCGATCTCAATCCACAAAATTCTTCTAAAACTTCGCTATTTAACTCATCTTTGAATTTCCCTATTACCTTCTTATTTTTAGTAGTGAAACATTCGTGATCTTTTGGATAATCGCTCGTATCAAAGTCATCTATATTTTCTTTAATAATTTTAAAAGGATCTCGTTTCAATTCTAGAAAATAAACTGTCTGTATCCATGTAACACAGATTCAAATCTGGGTCAAACTTCTTTAATTTATCGTAATAAAACTCATACATTAACAATTTTGATAGGTCAAGAACTGAAAATCCTATGTAGATCGGTTTTGTTAAATTTAACCTTTTGTTTGTACATGTGGCTCGCTATACAGTTGTCGTCAAAGATGTTAAAGCATTTGAAGTTTGTTTTCTTGGTCTGTTTAATTGAAAATTCTTCATTTCCTAGTTTGATATCACATCTATTTTGCACATTTTCCATACTTTTTCCAAAAACTGAGTTGTTCATTAACTTGTAAAAGTCCTTTTCGAAGTCGCTTGTAGCTTTGGTTCTCATGTTTGTGTTAAAATCAATGTAATCTTTCATAAAAGGCTTCTGATCGAATGCGATAACTCTATTCACATGTTTCAAAATCATACCTTGTTCCAAATAGAACTTCAAATTTCTCGAATGAAACAACGTATTCAGTTTTATCCAGTAGAGTTGTGCAAAGTTTGTTTTTAAAATGTTCTGGAGCAAGAGGTAAATCCTTGTGATGTTCGTGTAAATTTGTTGGATATTCTAGATCGACTTCAAGAATATAGCCATAATCTTCGTCGCCAGTGAGTTCCAAAATTGCTTCTTTCCATTCTGCTGTTGTATATGTTTTCGGGTTCATCCACTTGATTTCGTTATATGGTAAATTTTGCATGAGGCCATACCCATAAAGGTTGTTTGCATCGACGTACAACAGATAGTTTTCGGGCTTTGTCTTACCAAAATCTTTCAAATATTTGTTATTTGCTTTAACATATCGTTTAATACATTGAGAAATGCCTCCGCGAATACCTTTTTCAATCATCAAATACATATTATAATCACTAATTAACTGTAATTCTATCTTCGTTAATTTTAACATAGCGTCCCATGCGAGACTTGGAGCTGTTAGATAATGTGCTGGATCGAGTTTGTAACAATTTAGACAAATGTTTCTGAAGTTTTCAAATATATCAGCGAGCAATAAAACATCTTGGATATTGTACAAATCAGAGTAATTTCCAAGATTTTTCTCTTTTAATTTGTTCCAAACGCTCAAATAGTGTTGATAATCTTTCTCAGATATGCTCTCGTCTGTCAAAAGTGAATAGAAATCTTGAATTTTCAGGTCTTCTTTGTAATCAAGTTTTTCAATACTATCGATAAATTCATAGGGAAATATTCCTTTTCCAGATAGAATTTTTAAAAAATCTCGTTGTCGTCATTTGGCTGTCTTTTTAGAATTTCATTCAATATTCTTCCATCTTGTATAAAATGATTTGTATGCTTGAAATCATCTTTTTTGAGGTTTTTAGCTAACTTTTCAATAGACGATGCCATGAATCTGAACGTATCTACGAATGAAAACTTGATGAACTTTCTTGGTTTATCATCTTCAAACTCATACCCATAGCCAGAATTTACTGAATAATTTATATATTTTTCATCGGAATTTGCGATCAAATCAACATTTCCATATTGTTTAGCCAATTCTTTTATGTACAAATGAGTATCGTAATTTGACATATTGTGGCAGAAAACGGGAATATTCTGAGGAAATTTCAAATTTAGATTACAAATTCTATGAGCTGCTCCTCGAAACTTTCCAGTCAAATGACAATGATCTCTTACTTTATTATAACTCTTATCTTTCCAACTATCAGGAGTAAAACCATACTGAATTGACTCAACATCATAAGCAGACCATTCGCAAATATGACAAACGTTTGCATTTTGGTATGAAATTTCTTCTTCTTCAGTCAATTTCATAGGTTTTTTGTTCTTAGAATTATATTTTGTAGCTATGTATTTTGATATTTTATTGAGTTCTTCAAACAATTTTGCAGGAACATTTGGCAAATCTTCTTCATTTTTTGCTCGATAACATATCGGCTTGTACATACGATTGGTTACATTCGATACTAAATATAGAGTAAAACCGTAAGGAATATGCTTTTGAATCTTGGTTGTAGTCGATTTTTGCGGATTGTTTTTGCATGTGGGAATCTTCTCTAATATGCTTTCAAAATCCATATAAATAACGTAAGGATGAGAAAATTTCTTTTGATAATTAGTAAATGTTGTTGTTTGACCTGGAAACGGCATAATTGGCTTACAAACTTCATGTTGTTTGCAAATTTCTAAATGATCTGTTAAATCTCCAGATTTGTAGAAATGGCTTAAACATCTTCTACATAGCAATTTTTTATGTTCGTGTTTAGATAACTGAGAACTCACTAATCTATTTAAATCTGTTATCAACACATAATGAGATTTGTCTTCTTGTTTAACATACAATAAGTCAATGTTTAACTCAGCGTCGTATTTTTCAGAAATTTGTAATGGAACAATATTGAGTTTCTCATCATAACTGTAGACATTGATAGACATTTTAGGATACTTATACTTAGAATTGTAACTTCGTTTTTCAAATGATTGTATATCTTTTAAGGAAATTGGATACTCGAAACCTGAAAATATCTCGTCATTTACAAATTTTTTCTCATATTGCTTTGCTCTGTCAACATGTGTCTCGGGTTTTTCAATAGCACATCGAATAGAATAAATAAAGCAATAATCATCTTTATTTTTGATATTTATACAAGCTTTTTTTACCTTTATCTCTTGTGATAAATCGATATATGATCCAGCATTCATCATTTCGTGTTTGTTAAGGCTCAAAACTAGTAGTATGCAGCGTTTAAATGTCCATCCAGAACCTCTATTTGGATGATTTGTCTGTTCTCGATGTGTTTAATTTATTAAATTGCTTAGTAATAAAGTCGTTTACGTCGAAGATTTCGTCTGCTTTTATAGTAAAGTACATTGGGCAAGTTTGTCGTTCACCGTTTTACTAAAGTTCGTTCGTATTCGCATTCCAAAGAGAGATAACCCTTCATATTTTTAACATTTTCTTGAAATTTCTCGATTAAACTTTTAATTTCTGACCGCATAATTGAAAGATATTTGTAAATTGACATGGAATTGTCGTTTAAATTTGTTAAAATGTATTGCTTGAAAAGACCGTGTATTGAGGATAAAACTTCTACATCAATGATATTTTCGGATTTTACTTTAAGAGTTTTGTCAATTTCTTCGATCATTTCAGACTTAGTTTTATCGTTTGTTTCTATGGACAATTTTTCAGCGATTGATTGAATTTTTTTCATCTTTAAATAGATTGAGATCTTTTTTATCTTCCTTAAAGTTTTTCTTTAATTCACGCAATTTTTCTATATTGTACATCTTTTCATGATCGACAATTTGATTTTCTTTAGCCCATTGTCTTAAAAAATTCAGTTCTTTCTCGTAAATTTCTTTGTTTTTGGCATGGATTTTGGAGCCATAATGTCGATCATAGTTTTTTCTTAAAATTTCTTTTTTGCAAAACGGACATGTTACTTTTTCACCCTCCATTTATATAAGAAAAATTTCTTAACTAAGGTTTGTAGGAGGCAATTTAAATTCTCTATACTATTTTTTCAATAATTTTAGAATTTAAAAAATTAATGATTTTTACTTGAATTTGACAGAAATCAGCACAATTTCTGGTGAAAACAGTGATAGATTCTTCTATTTATTATTTAAAAAATGTGTAAACTAAGACTTAAAATTATTGAAAAAAGTAGTATAGAGAATTTAAATTGCCTCTTACAAACCTTAGTTAAGAAATTTTTCTTATTTAAATGGAGCTACTAAAAGAATTAAATGAGGTTGGTGATTTAAAGATCAAAGAATATAAGAAATTAATGGAATTAGAAGAAAATAAGATATACAAAATTTTGAATCTGGAGAAAATGAAAGATAAATTCGGGTTTACAATAATTGCCGAGTTGGAAGATTATAAAGTACACTTACCGAACAGATTTTTGACTGTTTTGGATGAAAAAAAGATTAAAGAATTGAATAAACATGATAAATTACACTTGGTTGTTACTGGAAAGAAGACTATTAAAGATAAAGACTGTGTTACTATCAATTTTGTAGAGTAGAAGATTTTTCGTCGTAGCAGACATTTCCGATAGATTGATTTGAGAAAGTAGAAGCAAAACAGCTATAGATTCGGTTAATTTTTCATTCGTGAGTTACAGATTTGTTTATTGTCCTTTAAACAGTATTTTCCCTTGATTTTCTGTTGGCTCCGAAAGTGGTCTAGAACCGCCATATTACTATCTACTGATATGGGGGGGGGGGGGTGGGGGGGGATCGCATTTATATATATATATACTATATATATATATAATATATATATATATATTTATATATAATGTTTGTTTGTATGTTCCGTTATAAACTCTGGAACCAATGCACGAAACATCGTGAAATTTTGTACAGTGATTCTACACGTTCCTGGAAGTAACATAGGCCATACATACTAGAGTAAATTTGGTCCAATTTAAATAGTTTTATTTAATTAATTTTTTAATTATAAATCGTTGTTGATGTTAGAGTGTTTTATATTGGATCCGACAGACTGCGCTACGACACATAATACAAAGCGAAACTGATTACTTAACAGCTGTTAATGCTTTCAGCTGAAGTTTCATCAAAGAGGCAGAAAACATTTGTTTAACATTTAAAATTTAGAAAATTTTTATTGTAAAGTGCTTGAATCAGTAGAAGGACGTCATTGCCTAATTTTAAATTCAGATTGCCCCAATGATCAATAAAACTATCTAATGCAATGAAAATACTATTAAACGCTGCTATGAAAACAACCTCATTGTAAAAAACCGTGAATGTTTGCACATAAGGCAATCGAATTTGGTTACATGGAAGGTAAATGAAAAGAGCCGAAAGAAGACACTTTATGATCGAAATTGGGTTTTGATATGACATGCATTCTGGTTTTTAATTAAATAACCAACATAAATCTTTAAGAACTGCAATGATTCACCGAGGTCTTCAAAAAGAGACGACGCGACACGGTTTCTTGCTCTCTCTAGGAACTAACAATTTCGCTTCAATGGTTTGTAGTATAGCTTCATCGTCAACAGAGGAAACCATCCTGTTCACTGTCTGAGTCATCCCCTGGCGAGAAATATATATAACTAATAACGAGATAAAGAGTATATATTTAGGTATAGATGAAGAGGTTGGTCTAATAGGTTTTGAAAAAGCCGTTTCAGGTTGTTAATATGTGACTATACTAAGTATTTAGCTTATTGCTCAAGCCTTACATTATTAAACATGATATTTTTATAGTATTTTATCCTAAGGCACATAGGAGCAATCATAGTTGCAGAAGATGTTCTCTGCAGATTGTTACAATAAATGTTCTTCCCCTCAAGATGTATTGTTGGTCACGAATGGAAGTCCTTATAACCAAAAATGGCATTCTTGATGCCAAGAATATTTTCTCTAAACCCGTTTGTTTCTTGGTTGAGTCGATTATTATTGGGGACTTCAACCCTTAAATTGTAACTGATTAACTAGTGTCTTAACTTTTATCAATGGATGTGCAACAACTACTGCACAGGCATACCTCTGTAAATACATCTTTCGTATGACACAAAGTTTTAAACAATGTTAAAGATGTTGTAAACCAAAGTTGCGAACAAGAAACACATTCGTAGCTTGGACCGATTTTACATTTTTCTAATGTGTGCATTCATTACATTAAGGCATTTATGGCATAACTTTATTAGACCAACTGTAGCTTGATGGTCAGTTGCTTTGTTGCTTGTTGTAATAAAAATTTAATTTTATATATATGTATTTCTGACAATCATGACTTATTTGTTTAGAGTGTTTTATCTTAATAATGAACCTTTTACTTTACTTGTTTTAAAGTAAGGCGTGTATAAAAAAATATAAAGTTGAATCAAATTTGCAATTAAAAAATAACCCCAAAAGCATTTTTTGGAATTTCAACGTTGAAGGTGTGATCGACGATGATATTGAGACTCAATTAAACTGGTTCCCTGGAGAGGCTGACCACGTGATTGGACTGGTGACAACGTCATCACACCACTTCTGGAATACGCTATGAATATGCACGGGTCAACTGTCATATACGCGCAACGTATTTGGCACAGGCGATACAGTCAGCTCAATGATATCTGATTGCCCTTGGTCGTAATACACATAAAGGCTATAGATAAATTGAGCATATAGAGGTACTAAATGCAGATTTACAAAATTGTACCAAATTTAAACATATTTCTACATAAGTAATATCTATTATAAAAAATACTCTAGTAATATACCTTAATTAGATAAATCCGATAAATCAAAAACAATCCCCAAACTGGAGGATATCATAAGGAACCAATTTTATCAGTTAGTGTTACAGGAAGCAGACGTATCGAGACATAAGAAGACATCGGATATAACACGCAGTTGTACATCGTGACAGTGAAATGTTACCACATCTCGTACATTGGCAATCCAATGTATGGCAATTGAATGAACACACCATTTCACAGTTAAACAATACGAGTCAATACAATTCTGTTACAAGCGGTCACGAGTTTGGCGACTCCAATATAACAACTTAACACTTTGTATGGTCTTTTTATCATTCACTTGAAACAGACCAAAGAATACATAAAGCTATAGATCCTTTCTTGCAAATTTTTAATAAATGAAAAAGGATTCCTTTTATACAGGTATAGTAACTTGTTTTAATTATTAAATATTTCTATTCAATCAGGTTTCAGCTCAATTTGTAATGTTTGGAAACAAACTACATCAATATAAATATCTATAATTTATTTATTTTTAATTTAGAATACTATTAAGATCACTTTAAAGCCACCACTTACGAATCAATTGAAAAGATCCGTCCAAAACATTTATGATTGCATAATATGTCAAATAAAATAATTTGTTTCAACTTTTAGCCTTTTTTCGTCCGTTGAAGGTATAAAAAATGTAAACATATAAACATAAAAAACATACATATGTTTGAGACTTGAAGGTGAGTTGTATTATTATACTAATTCATACTACAAAATTACTATTCTAGTTGTCCCATCGGTTACAAAAAAGTTAATAAAGTTGAGTTTATTGCAGTAATGTCACAAAATTCCTATTTTGGGAAAGTAAGGTTAAGTGAACCCCTTTTTAATTTATATATTTTTTACAATTTTAGGAATTAATTTTTGCAGTTTTTTGGTGGAACGGATGGGACAAATGTCTGATAATATAAGGAATTGGTTATTTTAGGTCCCCAAATATTAATAACAATTTGTTTTGAGGTTATGTACATAGCATGAATAACTGTGAATGCAAAGAGTGGCCTAGATGAACAAAAAAATTAAACCAATTAAAGATATTATCAGTTTTTATAAACTTTTTAAATCAGCCAAAACATTTTTAAAGAAACACTACACATATTAGGCCTAAATTTGAGGTAGACTACACAAATATTATTACAGAGTAGCCATTAACAAGACAAATTACAAATATTTCTCACATATAAAGAACGTTTTTTCAATTCAAGCTTGAGCTGATATTAAATTGAGTGCTTTTAGATTATGGTGCCTATAAACCAAAATCGGATGGCCAAATGTCGTGCGAAGAAAAAGTCTGATGATCCTGAAGCTTGGGAAGAACATTTACGAAAGGACAGAGAAAGAAACAAAGCCAGAAGAAGTGTAAAGAAGGAAGAAAGACTCTCTGATCCAAATTTATTGAAAGCAGACAGATAAAAAGGAGCGACTTCGAAAGAGAGCAGCAAGAGAGAGAGAAAAACAGTCTAAACTGGGAACACCAACTGTTGAAAAATCCTTGTAGATTTGGTACATATCCATGTACAAACACATTAAAAAAAGGCCGTGCAAAAACTTAAACAATCACTGCCTTATAGTCCTTCTAAAAAGTTAGCCGTCATAAGAAAATTTCTAAATGATAATGAAAGACAAGGATTAGGAAAGAAAATTTTTCTTGAGAAAAATATATGTCCTGATGAAACACATGTTTATGCTCAGAGAACATCTGTATCGAAGAAAATAAATTAAGAGATTTAGAAGCTAAAGCAAAGCATAGATTGAAATATACTGATGTGTATACCTCATCAGAAGATGTAGCATGGCCATCCTTGCTTTAGGATATAGATGAAACTGCTCCACAACAGTATGATGTCCTCGCTTCAGATACTCCTGTTTGTGGCAACTCAGATGATGTGGAAGAGGGTGACTGGGTTATTGTGATCTACGATGGCTGGTATCCAGGTAGGTTGTAGAAGCTTTTTACTTCAGTGCATAGCCTGAAGTGTTCATTGTTAAACATTTAGGCCAGCAATGAAACCATATTGGGCCATTTTGTTGGTTGTAATAATTTAAATCCAACGCATGCTGTGGGTTAGCTTTCAACATCTTCTTGGAAACAATTAAAGTGTTAATTTGTACCTATAAAAATGAAGCCTTCATAAATGATAATTGTTGCAGGTGTTGTCGAGAGACGAGATGAGAACTTCCTCTCCGTCAATTTTATGCATACAACTGGTACCAAGTTCTTTTTGCCAACAGAAGCTGACATTCAGACTCTACAACCAAATGACATTTTATGCAAAATTGATGTGCCTCCACACCCTGTCTCTAATAGACATTTGGAATGTTGAAAAATACTGTCAATCAGATCCAAGAACTCTATGAAAAATTTAAATAGTTTAAGCAGTAGATAAAACAAAAAAGCTTAGTTGTAAAATAGCGTTTAATAAAAAAACTGATTTTTTATAATAAACACCTTGTTTTTTTTTAATCTCCATTAACATAATAAATAGTTTTCACCATTAAAAACACATTATGGTATTGAAAATTCCATTGTTGATGATCTATCGTGGGTTTAGAATAAAAGGGTTCTAACTGACATTTTTTCATAAAATGAGGTTTTGGTGTAATAAGGTTCTAACTGACAAACTGAATGTATTCTAAACATCTGTTTTGGTTTATGTCAGCTGATAATTTAATAATAAGCAAAATAAGATAGTTCTATCTGCTAAAGTCACTCTTTTACAATTGAAGAAGGTTCTAACTGCAACTTACAACCATATTGGTCCCAAAAACAAATAGTTTTAGTTCAATAAGGTTCCATTTGCAGATGGAACCATGTTATTTAAATGAATTATCTTTTTCAATGCAGTAAGGTTCTATCAGCTGATGTAAAAGCCTGATTCAATGTATTAAGGTTATTTTGCTTGCGGTTTTCCTAGAAACTGTAATATTATTTATTGGGATGTTTTATAACTAATATGAGTTCCATAAACGATAGTGAAATATTAGAGGCACTAGATGATAGTGAAGATCAGTGTGCTCCAAGAAATCAGAGTTTCACTTCTGACAGGTAAGAAATCTAACCTAAAATAACCCATACTGATGTTTTGCTCTAAACCATTAACATAGATAAAACAACATTAAAACTGGTAAATGGCTATATACCAGAATCCAAATTGAATGCTAAATTTGTGTATTTTATTCAAATAGCTATGATTTTATCAATCAAAATTTCTATTAAAGTCTATAGTGTTTTCATTTGGTTATAATTCCATTAGTTTTATTCATGTATGTTCTGAATTTTTTCTTTGATTTTAGCAATGCTGGTTCAGAGAGCAATCTTGATCAATGTGTAAACAACAACTATGTTCCTACAAAGGGTGATCCCAATGAACAAGGAGATGACATCCAAGATGAACAAGTAGAAGAATATCCCACTGAATGTGTAAACATACTAGATCCAAGTAACTCAGAAATGTAAGTCGTGTTAATATAGGATTTCAATAATTTTCATGAAATTACACAAACAGTCCAAATTCAGTACAAATTAATTATTAACTCCTATTGAGATAACCAATAACTACCTAAATATAGATAGGCTATTTGTAAAGAATAAGTACGTATTTGCATTTTCATGTTCTACGCAATAACCTACCTACCTAGGTTGTATTTATAATCTACCTAATCTAATCTGTGTTCTTTATTCCAGTAATTATGGTGCACACAATAACCTTGAGCAATATATGGAGGACATCCATGAAGAAACCGCAGAGGATAACCATGACATCATAGAGGACAATCATGATGAAAATCACAGACAACAACCATGATGAAACCACAAAGGATAATTACTATGACCAACTGGCTGAGGACAACCATGATCAACTCGCTGAGGACAGTCATGACCAACTCGCTGAGGACAACCATGATAGGCAACTTTTTAGTGATGAAGGGAACATTTTTATAGTCATAACAGCAAATCAAAACTGTGACGAAGTGCAAGAAGACTTTTTAAATGTACTAGATGGAACTGTAGTTACAATTATTGAAGAAGATACACAAAGCATTAATGAAGGTGATTTTGTCACAGAACTTTCTTCTAATGAATCAGTACAAACTTTGGTATTTACTCCGGACAAGTCTCCTCACCCTACTCCTGAGGACGAACAAATTCAACAGACAATCACTGAAGGCACTCCAGATGATATTGACAGCTTGCCTGTCCAGAAGAAGCCTAGGAAAAGATTACAAACTCCAGATAACTGGAAAATAAACCAAAGGAAAAGAAAACACCAGGCAGGGGAAGAATATATCAATCAAAAAAGGTAAACTAATTCATAAGAAAGAAATTAAAACAAAAAAAGACTGCCTAAACAATTGCAAATTCTTTTGCAATAAGAAGATTACTTGCGATGAAAGACAGGCAGTATTTAAGGCTTTTTATACTTTAAAGACGCAAAATGAGAAGTACATGTTCTTAAAAAATCTTACTGAAAGATCGCTAACAGCCAGAAAACAAAATAAAGGTGTTGAAAACTCTGTATCAAGACGTCAGTTTTCTTTTCGATACTATTTTAATATTAACAATGAAAGAATCCAGGTTTGTAAAACCTTCTTTTTAAGCACTTTAAGCATTTCTCAGAAACCAATTTATAATGTCCATCTTAAGAAAGACCCTGAGACTGACCTACCAAAAAATGACCAAAGAGGACATAACAAAAGTACTGTGATTCCTGCTTACGCTAAAAATGATGTCAGGATACATATAAAATCCTTCCCAGTTGTGGAATCACATTACTGCAGAAAGAATTCCTCTAAACAGTATTTAGACAGTTCATTAAATATTTCTAAGATGTATTCTCTTTTTGTTGAAAAACATCCTGATACTATTATTAAAGAGAGTATGTATAGGAGAATATTCTTAACAGAATTTAACATGGATTTCCATTTTCCAAAAAGTGATCGCTGTGACACGTGTGAAGAGCACAAGGTGAGTCTTAAAGAGAAGTTGCCTGCAGATTCAGAAAAATACCAACTTCATGTAGCAGAGAAAAATGCTATGCGAGAAGCAAGACATAAAGATCGTGAAAACTCTGATGCTACTGTATTAAGTTTTGACTTACAAAATGTAATTACTTGCCCAAGAGCTGAGATTAGCAGTTTTTTTTACTTTAGTAAATTAAATGTTTACAACTTAACTGCCCATTTGAAAACAAAAAATGGTAAGAAAGTTTACTGTGCTCTGTGGACAGAGGTAACAGGTGGTCGTACAGGCAATGATATTGCCAGCGCTGTATATAAAATTGTGAAGAAAGTTTTGCTAGATTTTCCAGAAACCGACAACTTGATAACTTGGAGTGACTCATGTGTTCCTCAAAACAGAAATCAAATGATGACGGGGGCTATGATGCTGATTCTTAAAAACAATCCTCAACTCACATCGATTACAATGAATTATTCAACACCTGGTCATGGAGCTGTCCAAGAAGTAGACAACATTCACAGCCACATTGAAAAAGCGTTTAGTGGTACTGAGTTTTTCTCGCCTGTAAGTCTGATGAGAATTTTGAAAATTGTTAACCGGAAAAATCCTTATGTTGTTTTGCAGATGACAGAAAATGACTTTTTGGACTTTGCAGCATCCAGTAAAGAGCTCAATATGAAACTGATACCCTTTACACTTATAAGTTCACTAAAACTATCCCAAGTCTTTGGATTGGTTGAGTATAATGAATTACATGGGCAAGAAATGAAGCATGTCAACATTAAACCAACTATGAGAACATCAAAAAGAAGAAAGACTTCAGAAAGATTAACAGAATATATAAGCTATGAAGAACCTGGAACAGTACAAGGCATTATAAAGCTGAAGCCAGAAAAGAAGAGGGATTTAAAAAGAATGGAAAGATTTATGCCTATAGTAGATAGGGAGTATTATCAAGTAATTCTTAATGCTCACTAAACATTGTGTTGAAAACTCTCTTAGAAATATCATATTTTTATTTACTGTTTTCACAATCCAGGTGTGATAGACATAGCACTTAAGTTAATTAGTGCAGTTTTGTAAATTTTTTATACCGACATTGTTAATAATAAAATTAACTATACTAATTGTAGTTTTTGTTTATTTTGTTTACCTATTCAAATATGATGCTCTGGTGTTATAAGATTAGAAATTAATCTTATGACTGAAAGGTGGAAAAAATAATATTGTGATTTCATTTAATTTAATAGAGTTCTAAGTGGTACATTGAACTGTCCTTACATTAAATGATTGCTTATATTTTAGATTAATATAGTTCTAACTAGTAAATAGAACTTTTTTAAATAAGCACATAAAAAAAAGTTAAATAAAATAGTTCTAACTACCTCTTGGAACCTTTTTATGTTATATTATTAAAATATTAAAAATAATAAGGTTCTAACTGAAAACAAAAAGTTTAATTTTTTAAAAGAACTTTAATCATTTACCACTAACTAATTGAATAATTCAAACTTTTAGATGATATAGCATTTAAAAAATCTACAAGCAAGTTATTTGAGCCTGAAACAATTTCAAACCGATATGTCAAATCTTTGATGCTCCCTCCTGAAAATTTTAGGATTGTGCACTTAGTACCCTTTTATTCTAAACCCACGCTATATCACCAACGTTTGGTTACTCGTCCCATCCGTTACAAATCAGTGTCCCATGCGTTACATTGGAACATGATTTATTGCTAGATAACGTTTTATTATAATGATAAAGATAAGTATAAAACTGAAAACTATCCAATCTGATTAATAGGTAGTATTTTTCCTGTTGTGTTAAAGATATGGACATAACTGAATTACTACTCCCATCACTTGCTACACTTCCTAATTGTGTCCCATCCTTTACACATTTTTGAACTCTTTAAACTCTTAATATTATAATAATTGTATTTTTTAACCACTTGCATATTAATTTACATCAACTCTTTAAGCAACCAATTATGTTGTAAATTTCACTTTAATACCCATTATTTAACTTATTCAGCTTTCTTTAGGGTAAAAAACACACTAAAACTGTCCCATCTGTTCCAAAATAATGGCTGTAATGTAATATAAATAAATATCAAATTTAGACTATACTACATAAATGTTAGCTTCCTAAATTATATGATTAAATATACTGTATAACTAAAAAGGACTTTAATCGTGAGTACAGGAAACCTAGATTATTTATTGTACCACTACAAAATAATAGTGTCCGAAAAAATTTACTTCGTCGTATACGTGTGAACGTTAGCAAGTCATATAACAAAAGGACAATTACTTTTAAGAATGAAACATTATTATTTATCTTATATTAACAACTGATAACGTGCAAAATATTTGTTTTTAATGTATTGTATAAGTACTTTATACGTGTTTAACGCTGCATAGGAAGAGTCTATTAGCCGACAAGTACAGCACATTGTTGCAAGCTGCCAGGTGAAGCTGTTAAGGCGAAGCAGTCATTACCAAGTTCTGATGGTTCCTTCATTTGCCGCTTGAGAGCGCTTATGTTAAAAGCTTTGCAATTTAATTCTCTGCTGTGATTACGTACACACAACAATTGCTCGTGATGCAATTTACTTAAGTAGGGTCAGATTAACTATTAATATTGAGGAAATTAGTTGCTTATAAACTTGAATAATTACGTGATTGATAGCCATAGATGATATTAATTATGAACTAATAGTTAATATACAGGGTGGCCCAAATGTCAGAAATGAAAATACCAGTAAAGTACAAATACTTTATTTGTACAAAGTAAAGTATTATTAATGTAATTATTATCATTTATTTTTAATTATTATTTAAAAAAAATATCTAACCCACAATAGGTGCTCAAAGTGGCTTCCAGGTTGTTCTATACCAGCGGTTCCCAAACTGGGGGGCGCGCCCCCTGGGGGGGGCGTGGAGAAAATCCAGGGGGGGGCGTGACACCCAAATGAAATAAATAAAAAAAATTACAAAAATAATTTCCTCATAATAATACTCCCCTCCCGCCATCCATGACTCCCACCACCCGTTACCTCCATTTGGCCTTGGCGTGAGTGCGAGTGTCCCTCCACCCCTACCACGCCCGCCTACCACTACCCCCACCGCATCTTCAATCCAATGTCAATAACCTTGCACTTTGTTCAGTGCTTGCGTTGTAACTAGTCCGTTCGCCAGTCCGTTGTGCCAACAGTGCTTTCCGTGAATTATCGTCAGCGTGTTTGCTGTATTGTGGGTGTTCTGTAATTGCTGCGACGTTTGAATTGGAGTAATTGTTTTTGTGTTGTGTGAGTTCTGTGTGAAGCTGAATCAGAGAAGATGAACACGGCAAAGAAACGCAAGTATATTGACGATTATATTCAATATGGGTTTGTTTCCTTGCTTAAAGATAATGTTGATCACCCTCAGTGCGTTATTTGCTATTAGGTATTAAGCAATGACGCGATGAGGCCTAATCGTCTTCTGAGACATTTGCCAACCAAACATGCCTCTTTAAAGGACAAACCTAAAGAGTTTTTCGCTGCAAAATCTAAGAATTTAAAGCGCATGAAGTTAGATAGCACTGGATCTGCTGCTCAGTCATCTCTAAAAGTGCTTGAAGCTTCATATGAATTATCTCTTATTATTGCTAAGGAAAAGAAAAGTCACACTATTGGTGAAACGCTTGTTAAACCGTGCATTTTAAAAGCAGCCGATGTTGTCCTTGGAACTGATAGTAGGCAAAAGCTATCACAAATACCACTTTCAGACAACACCGTAAAAACGCCGCATTGATGATATGGCCAAGGACATTAAAAACCAGGTGGTTGATGCAATAAAAATCACCGTTTTTTGCTATCCAGCTTGACGAGAGTACAGACATAGCACAATGCTCTCATTTGCTTGTATATGTTCGTTACATTGAAAATGAAAAAATGAAGGATGAACTGATGTTTTCTACTGAGCTGTTGACCACTACTAAAGCTGTAGATGAGATGGAAGCAGTATCAGACTTTTTTAAGAAACACGAACTTTCTTGGCAAAAACTTATTGGTGTATGCACAGATGGTGCTCCTTCAATGCTGGGTTCTCGTTCAGGCTTTATGCAGTTGGTCAAAGAGAAGAATGCTGATGTGGTTGGGACTCATTGTTTTATTCACCGCCAAGCCTTGGCAGCAAAAACTCTTCCTAACGAACTCAATGCTGTTTTAAAGCTTTGTATTAAAGTAGTCAACTACGTTAAGAACAGTGCATTAAATACTCGACTGTTTAAAATTCTGTGTGAAGATTTAGGAAGTGATCACAAAACGCTGCTATTTCATACAGAAGTACGATGGCTATCAAAAGGCAATATGTTGGGAAGACTATTTGAACTCCGTGATGAAGTGATAACGTTTTTGGCACAGCAGAAACAAAACGAGCTTAGTGCAGATTTCAAAAAACCCTGGAACCAAGTGAGTTTGGCCTATTTATCAGACTTTTTTGACACGTTAAATAACCTAAACTTGAGACTGCAAGGTGCAGACTCAAATATAGTAACACATCGGGATGCCATCAAGATGTACGTTGAGAAACTACAACTTTGGATACGTAAAGTGTCAATGAACCCCAGCAACTATTCAAGTTTCAGCAAAGTAGTGTCAGTCTCAGAAGAAGTATTTTTTGAGGACGTTTTTGAAGGACCCGCTTTTGAAAAACTTGATAATTGACCATTTGAAGAACCTCAAGGAGGAGTTCAGCAGGTACTTTCCTAACTTGTCAGAGGAGTTGTACAGACTATCAACTGACCCGTTCAACATGGACATACAGTTGCTGCCAGAAGAGTTGCAAGAGGAGGGAATAGAAATAAAAAATGACTCTGCTGCAAGATACGATTTTGACAAAATGGACAAGCCCTCATTTTGGTTAAAGTACTTAAAAGTTTACCCCAGTGTTTCAGGGAAAGCTGTTCGGATGTACTTGCCTTTTTCAACAACATACATGTGCGAAAAAGCGTTTTCAACTCTTGTGGCGATCAAAACCAAGTACCGCAACAAACTTGATGTCGAAAGTGACCTACGCTGTGCTTTGTCTGAAACTCAACCCAGGATCTGTCAGCTTATCCAGAACATGTAAGCGCACCCATCTCACTAAATTACATTTTATGTTTTGTTTTTGTAAGTAGGTAGGCCTATTGTTTCACCTTCCTTAAATTGAAAATGAATCTGTGTTACAATGTTAAATTTTGTATCAGTTATTATATTCGTTTTTCATGTAATACTTGTTTAAATTTTCACCATACGTACAACTATTGATATGTGTAGGGGGCGTGGGGGGGTCTCCAAATAACCAGAGGGGGCGTGGTAAAAATGATGAAACTCGCGGTGTGGCTGGAATTAGCGAGTTGAAGACTGAATAACAAAATAACTGCCCATATAAAATCCTTCAAATGCCGGGAAAAGCATGATGGAAGATCAAACTCACCGGGGCGTGCATACCTAGCCAATCATTTAAATGTCAAGAAAATTTGGGAGCTTTTCTGTGCCACTGATGATGGAAAAGATTGTAAGTACAGTACATATTATCGTATTTTCATGACCAGGTTCAATCTAGGATTTGGGTCCAGCAAAAGCGATGTGTGCAGTGAGTGCATATTATTAAAACATAAGCTTAAATCGAATACTAAGAGTGATGAAGAAAAACGAGTTTTTTCTACTAATCTACAACTTTATAAGGCTAGAGCAAACAGGTTTTATCAAGAACTTAACACATTTCCAGATGGTACATTGACCATAAATTTTGACCTGATGCAAAATCAACCCCTACCAAAGACTCCAACCAGTGAGGCTTTTTATGCCCGTTAGATATGGTATTATATCTTTGCTGCTGTTATTCACAATGAAAACGGGTCCTTAAAGAAAGATACTGTTCATTTCTAAATGTTGGTCGAAAGTGAGTAGGGCAGAGGCAGTAATGAAATTATATCGTGCCTAAGCAACTTATTACACCATGCTATTGCACCGAAGCTAGATGAAATTAAAAAGCTTCGTTTTTTCTGTGATTCATGCTCCAACCAAAATAAAAACTACGCAATGATAATCATGCTGCACAAGTTTTCCTTTCAAGAAACATAGAATATGAGTGGTTTTTTCCAATAAGAGGTCACTCCTACATGCCAGCAGACCGAGCATTTGGAATCCTTGAAAAAAAGCTAAGACAGAAAGATACAATCTTGTTGCCATCTGATTACGATGCTCTTGTATCCTCGGTGGGAACTTTACATTGCTTAGGTTCTACTGTTATCGTCCAAGACTGACAAACCGCTAGAGGGGACATTATCAGAACCAAAAAGGATTTCAAGGTCACAGAAGCAAAAGTCATTGTGCTTGAGCTGAAACATAAAACCAAAGTTGGCTTTATACCAGTTTATTCCGTTAACTTTAATTATTTTTATCTTTTAAAGAAGAACACCAAATTTTATTCTGAAATTTTGAATCTTCGCCAACAACGCAAGGCCAGCCGTATAACACAAGTCAAAGTATAGTAGAGAATTTATAGCATGACCGGTGACTTCGAGATGCGCCGTAGGCAAAGACGGAACTAAAGTGGTGGGGGGTGGAGCGGCTCAGTCTGTTGCCGTATTTAGCCTTGTGAACTTCGGTCTCCAGTCTTCTATACGTGCCGCCCAAAAAACATTCGCTTGTGCCAATTCACGAGTTGTAATACAATTTGTGAATTAATTGCGTTGTGCTCACTACGTTTTTAAGTAAAGAGTTTGAGATGGATCATAATGTAAAAATTAAAATTGGAGGTAGAAAGGTTATACACGGCCAAGCAAGAGAAGTGCTTCCCATTTTATGAAACGGGAAGCAGAAACCAACACACTTATAAATTTGAAGAAAGTTCAACAGCGTGTCGTAGAGGCAACTGGAATTTTTGAAAGTGCGCTGAGACGAATTTTGAAGGAGAAAAAAAAATAAGTCCAATTGGCAATTCTTTTAGTACGCCCAACAAAGTAAGAAAACGCAAACATACTAAAAGTAATCTGGACAATTTTGATTTGGGTGTAGTTCGAAGAACAATAAATAATTTTCATCGACAACGGGGTTTTGTTATGTTAACTATTGCGTGTGGATCTTTGGCGTTATTGTTATTTTAAGTATACATCATTAAATTAACTTGATACAAGTTGGTAGATAAAACTGAGTTTTTTTTTATTCTACTGTGTATATTGACAAATTAGTTTAACCATTTTTATATTAATTTTTAAATTACCAGCTAGGCTATGTCAGTTGACAATTTTGTAGTGTATAATTGTATCTACTATCGTAAATCCTGAAGCTTACACGGTTAGTATATGATAAATTGAATTTTAATGGCTAACAAAGCGTAACAATTACAATTCTGAACTGTTGTCGTCGTTGGAGATCAAGAATAATATAAATTCATACCCTTTCCCAATTTATGAGAACCCTTTCTTACCACCAGGTATCTCTACTGCGAACTCATTAAGAAGGGTGAGCTATGAACACAATTTCGGCAGAACATAGTTATTGTTAAGATCACGTACATCCGGTCCCAATATTTCCAAGATTTCCTGTATTGAATTCCCCATCATAAAAGTCCGTCGCCGTAACTTCAAAAGAGTCTAGAAATGTTCAAATATTCTCAAGGTCTCCTATACTAAATTGCTCATCATAAAATACCACCGTGGTAAGAACATAAGGTTCTAGAAATGTTGGCAAACACTACAATATTCGGCTCCCGCCACCACTATGAGCCGTGAGCCGAAAACTCTCAGTAGGGTTAGTAGCACCGTATTCACTCCCCTACGTTAGATTGTGCCCCGACGCGCTCAACTCCTCCACTCCTCACGCGCATCCCACCGGTCATGCTATAACTTCCCTAGAGTAAGAGATGTTAAAAACCTTCTAAGTGCATTAAGTCGAGAGTGGCAGAGTATTGATTTTTACAAGAAGGCTTTTGAAAATCCAACAGAAGACGAACTTGAAGACCAAGGCATTGTTGTTGCTAACGAAGACCTTTTGTAAAATTGCTAAGTGACAGGCCAACTTAAGTTGTGACTAATAAAAATAATTCTTTGTATGAATTGAATGTATTGTTCCAAAAAGTCCTAATTCCACATAGTATGTTTCCAAAAAGTACTACGTACCAAATTTATTTCCAAAAAGTATTATCGCAGTTTTTTATATATTTAAAAAAATTGGTAATGAAGAACATAATGATTTATTAAATATCAATAAATTCAAGAAACTAATGGCCTTAAAATTATGCATAAACCTAAAAATTATCTTGAACAATAAACTTACGATAATTTTTCTTATTTTCTGTAAAATTTGGATGAATGGAGTTAGTACGATTTGGAAAATAACACATGTGTCTATTTAAGTTCAAAAATATGATAATTTAATAAACAAGATGAATAACTATTCTATTCTAATTCAAAATTGCTTAGTAATTTTATAACTAATATTACAATTTATGGTTATTTATCCGACAAAATGTAATAAAGTATTATTACATTTTGTCGTGTAGTAACAGGAAAAAACAAATAAATCAAAATACTAAACATAATTTACATTAAACATATTTTAATTTCAATGGCAATGAACTAACTCTTGTTGTTAACTTAGTGTTGTAATGAACACTTTGCAGTCAACAAGATATATACCACTGAAATATTTTTATTTCGATTATTTTTAAATTAAAATAAAACAAGCTTTCCAAAAAGATTCTCCGAATTGCATAAAGATGATAACATCAGGTTAAGGAGACGGTAATCTCGCTGTTTATATGGAGTGTTGAACACCAACTAAAACGGGTATTACAGCGTTAGAGACCACACATAAACAAGATTACCATTTTGCATGTGAATTGTAGGAGGGATGAGGAGTATCACTGCGGGTTGACTAATAGGATTGAGTAACCGCGGAGTCAACACTACAACAGTACAATCCTCTTACTGGCGGCAGTCAGCTCTCTCTCACAACTCTACAGTCCAAGTAATGCTTGTGTAGGCTCTTTCTTGGCAACGGTCGACAAATTAATATCAAATTCAATGGTGTAATTGTTTACTCAGCAGTCAATTACTGCACAACAAAAATAAAGGCCTTTCACCTTGTAAATACCGCTACCAAGGAACAATTTAACCTCATTTTTCTGTACTCGTGAACATGAAAATATTGTTAGTTTTATTATTTATTTAACCACGTCAATTTTTACCCAAAGTTCAAATCATTATGAAACCTGTATAATCATTAAATATCATCTATCTATTAATGTAGATTTTGGTAGCAACTAAAATTGCGTTGGCAACAAGAAAAAAACCAGCTATAATCACTTGACGAAAGGTCTATTACAAAAAATGAATGGTCTAGCTTGTATGGAAGTTGGGAATTGTATTATGATTGACTAGACCAGATGTCAGTATAGACTTGTTACACATTTTTGACCCCCCCTTACTTTTTCATACTAAATTTTGGAACTATAATGAGTATACTGATATAACATGAAAAACATAGCATCAATCAAGTAAATATTAAATCAGTAATAATTAGATAGTTGCAGAATAATTAGGATTCTATACTAAGGTCCAAAAGGGAATTAAAACTAAACGCAAGCAATAGCCTATCTCTTTTAATTTACCGTCTGCATGTATGTGTTCTTTATTTATAATATATTTTAAAAACTACTCAATATACTTTAAGTAAATTTTCGTTATGTTGTTGGGGGGTGATTAATAAAATACATTCCGTCGAATGAGCAGACTAAATTTTAAAATGTTACGATAAACTCTGACAGACGTGACAGAAATAACAATTTCCTTGAAATGTATAAGTAAATTCGGATAGCTAATAACCGACATATTGAAAGCTTTGGCCGATCATACATGCCCCATCGCAAGTTTCCTCACGGTAAAATATCACTTCAGTAACGGAATAAAAAACAGTTGACAAGTTATTTATATTAAAAACTTAAAGTTAATGTTGGTTGATTAGTTGTTAATATGATTTTCTATAAAGTACAAACGAACAGAGGAATGGATGGCAAACTAAAAGAGATATAAGATTCCATGCACTTACTTTGTTGTTCTTTTTGTCACATGTAACAGTACCCTATAGTTTGTAGTGAGAGCTCATCTCTTTAAAGAAAAATAATCATGTTTTGCAACGTACTCTGGAATATGACATAAAGTTGTAGTTGTTTCTTATAATATCTAGAACATATTAAACACTGTTTATATACAACTAATTTCCTAAAAAGAATAATTAAATAATATCCTTCCTAAATGTCCACATTATAAACAGTTTAGTATGTTCAAAAATAAATAATATTCACGTTTTACGTGTTTTCACTTTTATAGTACTAGATGTAGTATAACCCAAAATTAATACAAAAAGAGACATAAGGGATAGCAACATTGCACTTCTAAATGCCTCTCTTTTTAATGAACAATGACATTTTCTACATTCAAGCCAAACGGTAGAAAAGCAGTTCCAGGCATTCAATAATTGTGTAAATTTTCATTTAAATTTATGCTGTCTAACAAAAACAATTAAGATATGAAATAAAAACAAGAAATACATGGATCACGAAAGGAATATTGATTTCAAAAGATAGATAAGAAATTTATAGATAAGATTCAAATTAAAATTTCAAAAATTACCGAAAAATGATCCAAGCTTCGAAATCATATGTCTAAAAAACGTCTTTTTTCTAAAAATGTTTCCAAGATCGTTTGGGACATATTAACAATATAAACAAATCTCAAAAACAGATCAAATCAAAATTGAAGATACCTTGGTACAGGATGAAGCTGAGATCGCCAATGAGTTTAACAGATTGTTCGCGTCTATTGCTTGTGGGCGAGGTCCTCGGCCGTCAGAGCCTCAGGCCACTCAAACGCGAATACGTAGTCCAGTAGAATCAATGGTACAGTCACCTGTACCGTAAACCGGGGCTACTTTAGCCTTTAGGGGCTACTTGAGCTGCATAGAAAAACCTGTTTCAACTCAGCCTAGGTTCTGCGTAACGCAACGCAAGGACGTAATTGACCTATTCCCAGACAGGTAGTAGCACTAGGGAGAGCCTGATGTATGTTGACTAGCAGAATAAACAGTTGGATTAGTGTTCTGCAAACATCTATCTGTGCGTGCCTGTATGCAACTGATCTATTTAAGGTAAAGACAGTTTTTTTTTCTAGTGTATTTCTAAAGATAATAAATGTATGTGAATGTTGTTAGTTATTTACTTAACACGTTAAATATTATGAGTTTGTAAAAGTGCACAACCTGAAAATGGGGCTACATGAACCCGGGTCAGAAATTTACATTTATTAACTGTGACTTTTATTATAAATTGAATTCTTATGGCATTGGACATTCAAGTGAGTAAGGCACATGAAACTACATTATAACCTCACTCTGACTAACAAACAGGCAAAATCTGGAGTTAATCACACGTGCCTATTCACTCGTCCTAATTTCGTGCGAGTCATATACCAGTACGCTGCAAGCGTCACTCTTATCAGCCGTAGCTCAGTGACAGCGGTGCGGATTGTACACGGACAAGACGATAGATCGATTCCCGCTCACTGCGCTACATTTTTGCTGCGTGGAAATAATTAATTTAATTGTTTTAAACTATTTTATGTGATTTTAAACTATTCTATGTCGTTTTAAACTATTAAATAATACTTTTAATTTGTTTACTATTTATTATCCATTTCAACTATTTATTTATTCTATTGACTGCCATTACTTGTGGATTCAAGACAATATTTTAATCTTATTAGGGCTATAATACGGAATAAAGCTATTGGCATCAACATTTAGCACCTTATTGCATATCTATATCAGATACCAATAATTTTATTTAATATTATTTCTGCACTATTTTAATTTATTTTCTGCACTATTTTAATTTATTTTTTTACGATACTGACAAAACTCGAGACAATGGTTTCCATTGAAACATCTAAAACCGGCAAGCCCCATATAATAACCATAAATACAGAAAGTTATTCTGTAAAAAGTGGTGATTTTGTTTGGCGATGTTTGGGCAAAACTTGTGGTAAAAGAGTGAAGACAGATGAAAATAAAATGAACTTATTGGCTATTAACGCCAAACATACAGGACCACATCCTGTTACCATGAGGAGCCTGTCCTCTCCACAGCGCAACACCCCAGCACCGTCTGCGTCTCCGGCGGCTGACCCAACATCTTCGACACCGCACTGTTCGACACCCACACCCACCACATCTTCTCTCGGGACTGTCAACTCCCCACCTGCTCCTGCATATCCGTCTGCAGCTGCACTGGATATCGATAATTCAAGGTTCAAAGAAGAACTCGCAGCGATCAAAGAACAAATAAGGTGCATCTTAGACCACTCGATAGAATCGGATACAAGATTAATCCAGTTCACGCACATATGTCTACTCGGAACGTGGTTACGTCCTGTGTTGTGACACGTGACCAGGCCACTCAGTACGAATCGTCGACCGATTGCTCTTTGGACGAACGTTGCACTTCGCTTCGTGACTTGGTTTGGTGACTTGGTGACAACTATTGAAGTCCTTGAAGCGGAAGCTGCTGCACTGAGGACCGAGAAGATGTCCTGTGACGGTTCAAAGGAGAATACTGTGGAGAAATACAACACAAATAATCTTCAAAATTAACAATAAATTTAATAGTATTAATAAAACTAAAAACAATATCAAAACTCAAAAGAAAAGAAAGAATCACATAAAAACAAAACTCGCGAATGAAAGGAAACTAAAAAGTCCCATGTGTTGGAAAACCAATCCAACAAAACTACAAATCTAAACTTCAGATCAGTGACAATCGAAGGTGACAGCCACGCACGTGGCCTGACCTCCCTAGTACAACAACGAGTGAGGAGGACGACGGCGGTGACTTGATTCTGCAAGCCTGGGGCCAAGCTACTCGCCGTTACTTCCGGGGCCCCACCGCCACCAGGGAGCTGCTATGTCCTGCTGGGCGGCACCATGACATAGCTGAAGGAGAGTCCGAAAACCTCTTCCGGGACCTTAAACGGTGCATTTCCACCCGCATCGGATCGGCCAGAGTCCGTTTTTTTTCCGTTATTCTAGCTACTGTCCCACACAGACACGACCTGCCTAAACACCATCCAGTAAACCAGCAGATAAACCTCGTTAACAGCTACATTTAAGAGTTGTGCTATAGATATGAAGAGTTAAATCCTTTTGATTTAACACCACACCATCAAAAGACGCTGGTTTACTGGACATGGAATGCACCTACGAACTGCTGGAAAGCACCTCCTGGCTGAGTTGATCCTTCACCACCTAGTAAAGATCGATCTTTCTGGATCCCCGGCGAAAGAAATGTCGCCGCCAGCTACATCGCTGAAACCTGCAGACGCACGAGAACTTCCCTTCGACACGTATGCAGAGGCAATTAAATCCTCGCCGATCAAGCCCGCCAACGGTCATTCACAAGGTCCTTTACAATCATCACGACTCCAACCTGACGCCAACTGTATTGATGGACAACTAAGGACATTTAATGTTTCTAATATCGAAAACCATGTTTTTTAGGGCCTCCGCCTCTAGCCAACAGACTAAATTGACAAAATTGACTGACCCGAAAATGAAATCAAACAATTCCAATTTGAAAAAAACAACCGACGAGACACACAACTGTGGTACATCAAAACGCTCAAATGGCCACAAATAAGGGAGATGAACTTTCACTCATGTGCGAAGAATTAAATCCCGATTTGCTTGTTGTAACGAAACACGGTTTCAGCAACAGTAACATTAAAAATTCCAAATTATCAATTGGCTAACAGCTATTGTCGAAACTCCACCAAAGGAGGAGGAGTAACGATTTTTGTCAAAAATTTGCGTTCCTTTACCCCGCAAAATTTTTGTGACAACACAGACAAAGATTAAAGTTACAGGGGTAAGGGTTTCACTTAACAAATTTCAAACAGATATCATCGGAATTTATAGGTCTCCCAACGGATATAAAGAATCTTTCATGACAAAATTAGAACACCTACTGACAGACTTAACAAAGAAAAGTCGGAAAGTTGTTGTCTTGGTGGACTTTTACATTGATGTTATTGATGCAGAGAGCACTAAGACAAAACGTTTCGCTGATTTGTTGAGGCTAACAGCTATTGTCGAAACTCCACCAAAGGAGGAAGAGTAACGATTTTTGTCAAAAATTTGCGTTCCTTTGCCCGCAAAATTTTTGTGACAACACAGACAAAGATTAAAGTTACAGGGGTAAGGGTTTCACTTAACAAATTTCAAACAGATATCATCGGAATTTATAGGTCTCCCAACGGATATAAAGAATCTTTCATGACAAAATTAGAACACCTACTGACAGACTTAACAAAGAAAAGTCGGAAATTTGTTGTCTTGGGGGACTTTTACATTGATGTTATTGATGCAGAGAGCACTAAGACAAAACGTTTCGCTGATTTGTTGAGGTCTCATGACCTCTATTGGTCAATAGACTCGCCAACAAAGAGTGACAGGCTCTCCAACAACAGCGATCAACAATGTTATAACAAATTTGGCTGATATTAGGGTGTCTGTGATCAATACAGCTATCTCAGACCATTACTGCCAACAGGTCATTATCAATAGTCATGTGCCAGCACGGGATCTAATCAATCAAAAGACAATTAGAGACACGAGGCCCACAAATATCAAGCTTCTTAACTTTCTGCTTGCACAGGAGACATGGAGTTTTCTAAAAAAAAAAATTGGTAACATTCACTGAGCTCAACAGTACTATTCAAATATTCAACGAACTCAATCTCAAAACAAATGCTGCGAAATCAACATTGATTCATTTCGGTCTGCGACAAGGTCAGCCAGATTACAGTCCAACAGTCATGCTGGATGAAACTGATATCGATGAGGTCTACTCGACGAAATTCCTTGGAATACACCTAGATCGGGGGTTGACATGGGATTTCCATGTAGAAAGTGTTTGCGCAAAGTTATCCTCGGGAATCTATCTATTGAAACAACTATCCAAATATTGCACAGCCCGGGTGCTGATAACGGCATATTATGGAGTAATCTAGCCACACCTCTCCTACGGATTGGTTATGTAGGGAGGTTGCACAAACACAGACTTTTTCCAAATTGTTTTCACTTAAAAAAAAAAAAGCAGTCAGAATAATTGCAAAATTGCAATGGAGTGAGTCGTGTAGGCCAGCATTTAAAAATTTTCAGCTGTTGACACTACCCTGCTTCTATATTTTAGAATTGTGTATCTTTTTTAAGTACAAATGCGAACATTTAAGAGGTAGTAATGTACACTCTTATCAAACCAGAGGCAGGGATAATTACCGCACTGAGAGACAAAAGACGGTAGTTCATGAACGCTTGCCTTCACTGGCAGGCGCTCAATTTGTCAACAGACTGACAAATTCCATTAAAAGTGATAATATGCCCAAGGCATTTAAAGCTCGTCTAGAATCAGCATTAATCCGTACAGCATTTTATAATACAGACCAGTTTTTAACACACGATTGGGAGACCGTTGAATTGTCTGACTGACACTGCGGCTAGAGTGTACAAATTTGAATGAGCGAGATTAATAATGGAAACTATTGTATATATGAATGAGTCAAATTGTTGTGAATGAATGGTAAATTTTAGTTAACATAGTAAAACTGACAATTGCAATTCAATGTTGTACTTTGTTTACGCAATAAAATATTTATTATTATCAGGATGGTGACACCCGTTAGGCCTCCTGCTCCTGATGCGCCCCCAAGCTCCGACTCCTCTCCAGCTCCCTCTCCTTCTCCTCCACTAGTACGCCATCGCTATGCTGCCGCTACCGCGCGCAACGCGCTGCGTCGGCGTCGGCCTGTCGCGGAGTAGCATGTTACGACTCTTTCCGTACCGCTAAGTCGGTGGGTTCGGTGGAGAGCACTCCATCTCTGCCCCCAGTGCGGTCTCCACCCGGCGCTGTATTGTTGCCGGTAAATCCACCACTCGATCTTTCACCGAGAGAGCGGCCTCTTCCTGTTTCCTCTACCTCTACCTGGGAGGGAGTGGCTTGTCAGATTCACCCCTGGCATGGAGTAGGCCGCCTTCTTGGTCACTCTAGAGGAGTTGGTGACGTCACTGTCACCGGGACCGAACCCCTCGCGACAGCCGCGGCTGGGGGGATTTCGTTTGCCTAGACCTCGGCGTCCGCGATGTGCGCGAGGCACCGCGTATTCAAAAGCTTTACCGGACCGCCCCCAAACGAGCCACGAGGGAGGTTCTAGAGGCCTCTTCGCCGACTTGCTCCATCCATGAGGAAGCCATCTTGGCCTATTTTACTTCCTCTTACTCGGCGAAGGTTGGCTGTGCCGTTGAGCGTCCCCCTGGCTGCGCTATACCCACTGCGGCCTCTCCACCTCCATTGCTAGATCGGATCGAGCCCAGGGAAGTAGCCAAGATGCTCCGGAGAAACGCCAACACTGCTCTGGGCCCAGATAGCGTCAAATATTGTAGGAACGAAAGATTAGGTTATGTAGGACGATTGTGATACAATGTGTGCATTGTCTGTTCGCAATAAAGTTTATTATTATTATAAATATGACATTTGGCGCCGTCGTGACTCCTCTGGTACTTTCCGCCATTTCCAACATCTGTCTGGCGGCGTAGCGCTTCCCGCCCTCGTGGAAGGTCTCGTCCACGGTGCTAATCCATAAAAAGGGGGCCCCCGATGAGATCACCAACTGGCGGCACATCGCGCTGTCAGACACTGCAGGCAAGCTGTTGTCCAGTGTATTGGATCATCGCCTGTCATTGTGAATGGCTGACAATCGCCTCCTATCCTGGACGCAGAAGGGGTTCACTGCGTCCGAGTGCTGCTTGGAGCATAATTTCATGCTCTAGGAGCTGCTAGATGAGTATAGTGGAGAGCTTTGCTTATCGTGACTCAACCTTGCCAATGCCTTCGAGCGTGTCCCTCACTCGGCTGTTGTGGCGGCTCTGCGGAGTACGGGCCTCACGGAGGCTTAGTTGGCCCTGATGAAGGACCTATATGAGGGGAGTGCAACGACTATCATACACTGTGGTTGAGTCACTGCAGCCATTTTCTTCCAGGCTGGAGTCCGCTAGTGCTACTCTCTGTCTACAGTACTCTTTAACCTCGTCACGAAGTAGCTAATCCGCCCTGTCACGAAGGCTAATCTGGCCTTGGAGGAGGGGGACCATGGTGTATCGCTGCACGGGAAGCGGTTCAGCGTCTTGGCCTATGCTGATGACCTGGCTATCGTGGTTAAGTCGGAGGCCTCACTTCAGGTCCTGCTGAACTCCGATTCTTCGGCAGCGATTTGGGTTGCCCTTAGGTTCAAACCTGAGAAGTGCGCGACACTTCATGTCGCTGGCACGACCGTGAGGCCGACCCCGTTCACAATTTATGGCTCTCCCCTCCGGTGTCCTCGAGGATGGAATTACTTATTACCACCGTGGTGTCCTCGAGGATGGAATTACTTATTACCACCGTGGTGTGCTCACTGGGATGACCACCATTGCCAGAGTGGAAGAGGAGACCGCGAAGATTTTTGCCAGTGAGCTTGCTCCATGGCAGAAGTTGGATGCGGTCAGGACTTTCATAGTCCCCCGGCTGGACTTAACCTCAGGACGGCGAGGATCAAGAAGACCTCCATGGAGGGGTTGGACTCCTTGATGAGGGCGGAAGGTAAGAGGACCCTTGCTAAAGCCTGTTAAAATATATATTGTATTATCAATATTTTGATTGCATGTAAACACTCTATTAGTTTGTCCGGCAAAAACAAAAATAAAGGAAAAAAATAAGGCCCCAGAATAACTCAATTCTATCCTAAATTAAGAAGCAGTCGACTCAAGCACGCTGGCACGCCGCGTGCACTAGCTTGGCTCGGCTACTTCAAGGTCATTCCGGGGGGTGGTGGTTCTCCAACAGGTGGCGATTCTTTCTTCTGTCTGCTGCTTCTTCTACCCTCTGATGGAGAGCACTCTCTTCTGTGCCTTGCCTCTGGGCCAGAGACTTCAATACCCGGAATTCTCAAAATGTACGTGCAAAACCGGGAAAATCGGTTTTGTTCTTTTTTGCACAAGGCGAATCCAGGGGGTGGTAGGACGCACCCCTGGCTGCTTCGTCCAGCCTAACGGATAGCCGAGTGGAGTCGGTCTAACGTGCCAACGTTCCCCGTGCCAAAAAACCATTATTTTGTGCCCTCCCTCTAAGACCACGACTCCAATGCCCAGAGTGCCTTAAGGAAGGCGTGCAGTGTGTGATAAAAGGGAAGGGATGAAACGCCATCTTAATCAAGACCACGGGGGTGGGGGGGGGGTAGGACATCTCCTTCGTCTGCTGGCGACGTGGAATTTTCTTGCCAGCAACATCGCTACACCTTGAAGCAGGCCAATGCTCATTTTTGTGAAGAACATCCGGGGGCCGATTTTCTTCTTTCTGAGGACAAGCTTGGATTATGCACTCCATCCTACAACACACTTTAGGAGAAGATAATCGGAATTGCTACCCCCATCCGGCCCAATACACCGCCTAACGCTTCCCCTTCCACTTCGAGCTCCTCATCGCCGACGCTCTCCCCCACTCCCTCATCCGCGTACGCACTACGACAGTCATCGCGCGTAATGCTCACCACCGCATGCTGGCCACAGAAGACATCCCTGAAAGGGTTGGACTCCTTGATGAGGGCGGAAGGCAAGAGGACTCTCGGCCTCTCCTTACGAGCTAGCGTGGAGCTGGTCGAGCCCCCACCATCGTGGAGCGGGGCGGGCGGGACTGCACCCCATTTCCGACCTGGCCGATTTAACCGCAGTAGGGCATACTTTCCGTCTACTGACGTCTCCTGACCAGAGGACCTCCAATTCTGTGACCATGATCCCCAAGTCTGGAAAGGACCTGTCAGCGGCCTCGGGACCTGTCGTGCCCATCACCGTCGGCACAAACCTTGTGAGGATGTTTTTCGCCCTCGTTGAGACCCGTGTCTTGCGGGTGGTCCGGTCTGTAAAGCAGAAGGGCTTCGTGGACAGGAATGGTTGTTTCGTTATGTTTTCCTTTTTCCACGAATTTCTCCACAGGGGCAAATTGTCTTCTATTGCTTGTATATTGTATGTATTCATGTACAATTACCAGTTTTTAGAAATGTCTATGTTGAATGAAATAAATAAATATTAAAACTAAAAATATCACGGAATACTCCTCCATTTTAGTATATAAAAAGTCTGATGTAGCTGAGTGTCTGAATGAGGAAAATGAAAGGTGAATGTGTGTGACTGTCTATTTATATGTTAAACACGAAATTTATTGTAAAATGTATAGTTCTGTATTGACCTTATACTAACATATTTTTCTTACGTACATAATGTCTGAATGAGGAAAATGTAAGATATGAATGTGTGAATGCCTTATTATTATATGAATATTATATGTTAATGATTCCTTTATGTTATAAATGTGGAAACTTCTATGGATTGGAGTTTGATTTTATTTTAGTACAAAAATATTAATTGATGATAAGAGTTTTGTACAGATTGTAACAAACTACCAAGCCGCAACTCCTGTCGTTGAACCGTTTGACATAGAGCGATGCAATAAAACTGTAAACCTAATAAATATTATATTTTGAACTTCGAAAAAACAAAAATCCCTAAGGAAGTAGGGGGTAAGTAGATATATATATATATATATATATATATATATATATATTTTTTCGATTTTATGTTCAGCAATTCTATAGCAAATTTTGTAACTCTATCTAAAATCGTTTCCAAAATTTTCAACTGACCAGGGACATCTTTAACATCTTTTCTAATATTTGAATCATTGGATAGTAAAACGTTCTAAGTCACTTTTCTGTAGAATTTGAGTTAATGGTGGTAAATTGTTCTTGAACTGTAAATACATAATTTTATGCAAAAAACATTCTAAATCAGACCTCTTCTTGTATGTAGTATAGAGATCTGGTATAGGAGATTGGAAACTTAAAGGTTCTATGTTAGTGACTAGAATGTTTTTGTTGCCAGCACTGTCAAAATTCAACTACTGGCAGTAGCTGTTGTGATGAGATTTTCGTTCGCTTGAGATCACTGGAGACGAAAAACGAGCAGGATGTATTTTAACAATCATTGATCACAAACAACAAGGTGAAAACCCATAGGAATAGAAAAGAAGGTGCGGAAGCTAGGACAGCTCATGAAGTTTCTTTCACGTACGAGGTACTGGTTAAATATGTTAAAGAAAAGGTATGTTTAGATGCCTTTAAGTCCCTCTATGGAGTAAAAGTTAGCCGTATTCGAAGACTACGTTCATTACTAATGATGGGGAAATCCCCGACTGACCTCCGTGGGAAAAATTGGGCACTAATGCAATCAGCGGTAATGTACGATTACTAATACAAGAACACATTAATAGCTGTCCAGTAAAGCAGACCAAATATTCAGGAAAAACTATTAATTATCTGGATGCTCGCCTCAATATTAAAATATTGTTTAACATGTTCAAGTTTCTAAAGCTGTTTTATGTAAGAAGTGGGAATTTACCACAAAAAAATAGTAGTTATATCTCTAAATTAAGAAATGAACCTGTATTTACTGTGCCCAAGCCTAATTTAACTTTTTTTTTTCAAAAAGGTTACATCTTTTTAGGACCCAAAATTTACAACGTTTTGCTAAGTGTAATAATAAATTGTAATAATTCTAAATAATTTTCAAAAAAATTAAAAACGTGGTTATTGTCTTTTGAAAGTGTTGATTTTCTAGTAAATATAAATAGTTGATAATTAATTTTAAGTTTATTGTTGGTTAAGTCTGTACAAACGTTAAGTCTATATGGAAGATATAATAACTGGATATGGTTATAATTTATATTTATGGCATTTTATGTACTGAATTAGCTTTAGACTTTGAAAATTATATAATGTGTTTTTTATTCAAATTTGTTTTATTAAAGCTTAGTTTAAATGGGAAGATTTATCGTATTTGAATTTATTTGTTAATTTCATTTGCTTAAGTGTTGTTTTCTTTTGTTTTTCTAAGAAAGTTGGAGCCTCTACACAGGCAGTTCCTTGCCTTTTTAGGTCCTATTTTGTTTTCTTGAATTTTGTTTATTGATGTACCTTAGCTGTATTAATATAAAAAAAGACATGTTCATATTTCTTTAACAAAAAGTTACATTGTTTTATTTTTATTTTCATGTCAATTGTGTCTACAACTAAGGAGCAATGTTTGTGTTTGTGCTTAAGGTATAAATGATGTTTATATAATTTTACTATTGTACATATTTTCAAGAAAATAAATAATTTTTCTATTCTTTTTTCTATTCTAAAAACATCCTACACTAAAATGCAGCTATGAGGTTTTCTCAGACAACTTCAACTTACGATTTTGCCGTCCCCAAATCGATTCCTGCTGCACTTGTGAAGAATTAAACTTAAAATTGGAAATCCCTCATCTAAGCGATGCTGCTAAAAGAAATGTTGCAGCTGAATTAATACTTCACAAGCGTAGATTCAATAAATTTTATATCAAACTTAAAAATGAAAATGATCAAGAAACAAAATCAAAAGAACCGTATGTAATCGCAATCACTGATCATATGCAAAATATTCCTCTGTCTATGATTCCATTGAAATTAAAAGAACAACGATCAATAAAAATACTAAATTTAGTTCATTCAATTTTACAATCTGGATTTCCAAAATATTTTTCAAACTATTTCCAATTTATATCTCATGATAGTGTAAGAAGCACTCGCTCTGGTTCTCGTACCTTAAGAATGCCCCAACACAGGACTGTAGTATTTGATAGATCTTTTCAAGTGATGGGTTGTCGTCTGTGGAACTCCCTCCCTCCAGAAATCACTTCCATTGAGGGAGATCGGCGGTTTGTGGCGGCACTGAGACGTTTGTACCATGAACGGTTGGTCGGGGCGGGTCCGTCCTAGGGGTCTGTGGGTGTGGTGCTGGCATTGTGTGTGAGGAGTGTGAGTGAGTCAAAACTGCATATATATTATTTATTTCAAAAATGGAAGTTGTAATGTTATTTTGTGTTATGATTGTATAATTATATTTTTATTTAGAAGTATCATATTTATAATTTTTTAGTGTTTAGATTAATGTTTAATTTAATGTATTTAGTAAGGTAGATTAGTGTTAATATTTGTGATAATTATTGAAAGTGTAAGAAAGGGCCATGAGGCCCTAACTTTGCCTGTTTAAATTAAGGAATTTTCATTTCATTTTCATTTTATTTCATTTCATTTTCATTCCAGTTCAGGAAACATTCTATTTAAGACAACTATCTGTTAACTTGTTCTGTATTCATGATATCAAAAATAACAAGTCCCATATTTACGTATACCATGAGGGGACTGCAAGAAAGAGTCCGGACGAGGTTTGTTCCTTTGTATATAACTATTTAAACAGTGCCCCTGCCAAGTTTACACACAAGTACACATCTATTCTGACAACTGCGGAGGCCAAAATAAAAATCATGCGTTAAACTGAGTTTTTTTTGTCTCTTACTGATACTGGCCGGTTTAGTCGAATTGAACAGTTCTATCCTATCAGTGGTCACTCGTACCTACCGTGTGACCGGTATTTCTCAATAATCAAAAGGAAACTGAAAAGATGTGATATGGTGTACACTTTACATGAGATTACTGAACATCACCTCAAGTACAGGTGGAAAATTCACTCTAGAAAAGTTTGCTCTAATGATATCTTGGTTTGCTCTACTTTTAACACTGGTGGCCAACCTATTATAAAGAGACGTGTGTCAAAAAAAAAAACGAAAGGAAAAAGAGTTCCTGCCAAAGATAAAATTTCATTCGGAATCAGTTCACTAGTGCATTTCACCTACGGAACGGCTCAGGGGGTGATCGTATGTAGGCCCTTTATAGATGATTTGATGGAGTAGACTTACAAACTTTCACAAGTTACTAACCAATCAATTGATTTTCCAAAACCAATTTGTTATGCATTGGGTAAAATGCCACTCAAAAAGTCAAACTTCAAGACATCAACAAGCTTATGCCACATGTCCCGGAAGAGTTCAAAGAGCTTTATGAGGAGTTGATGGATTGGCCAAACAACCAACGAAGTCAACACGGGGGAGGACGAACATGACATTGAATAGACATGAGCATTCAGGAAAAAATCAACAAATTATATTGTGTAATTTGCCTACAATCCTTAATTTTTGGCCCAAACTGGTGTTTTAATTGTAAAATAAATAATATAAAAATAATATAGAGTTTTTTTGTTCAAAAATATGGATGTAAACAAAAACATTTTAAGTCCAACGTTTTAAATTATATTATAACAAATATACAAATAAATTATTTTGGTCTACAATACAAAAAAGATACATTTGAAAGTGTCACAAAGAACTCTCATGTTTTTTTTAGATTCATGTGGTTGACCAAAATGGACTTTCCGAAAAAAACTGTTTTGATGACTTAGGACGTTTTTTTTTACACCAATTCATTTATCTTTAAGTAATTTTTATATTCTTTCTGAATATAAAGGGTTTTCAAAGTGTGACGAAATATTAAAATGCAGCTAAAACCCAATAAATATGACGTCGCGGCAGCAGTTGAGTTGTGGCAAGGACTAACTGTGTATCCGGCCGTTTATCTTGGTAAGCTCGGTACATTTCATATGAAGTAGACATTTAGCGATACCACAATCCGTTTAGTTGTGGTAACACCAAGGACCTAGGTTACTGCAAGAGCCATCAACATTTTTTTATTTCGATCTATACTTTTTCATCTCTATACAGCGTGTCCATAAACTATTATATCAAACTAAGAAATATGCAGTGGCGGTGCCAGTTGAGTTGTGGCAAGGACTAACTGTGTATCCGGCCGTTTATCTTGGTAAGCCCGGTACATTTCATAAATGAAGTAGACATTTAGCGATACCACAATCCGTTTATATCTTTGTATATCTGATTAAATGTATAAGTTGTAAACAGGTGTTTTGCTAAGCACTCCATTACACATCAGAAACAAAATAACAAACTTATTAGAGCCATCTAAAATAAACCGGGTTTTTTTGTACAAATATTATTTTAAAGGCTATGCTACCCACAATTCTGCCTATGCTATTTGGCCTAGTGGATTCACCAAGAAATGTTACTTTGAAGGCTCTGTTGTTGGTCATACATACTGTAATGTTAACATTGAGTAAGTTAACATTGGGTAATAAACTATTGTGATTGTATTACCTGCAGTGGAATTCGGGTTTCTTTGTTTTAACTTCTTCTTCTTATCCCTTGTGATTTATATAGGACTACCCTTTTGTTCAAGCAGCTTTTACAACATTTCCTTTTTACAGATGTGGATTCTGTCCTTTCCTTTTTCTAGGACCCCCAACAACAATACTTTCACTCATAATATTTAGCGATATTAAGTTTAATAAACGTTGGAAACATTCAATTAATGAATATAGAGTTTAAGGTTATAGCTGGCAAGAATGAGAATGCTTCTGTCAGAATGATGCAAACACAGGTGCCGTTGCAATTTTTTTTAAAGGGCGTGAGTCAATCAACCCTACCGCTGTGTCTATAGAGATAGCTACTTAAGGGGATTCACCACTGAAAACATACTTTTTTTTAAATACACAATAAAAATAGCTTAACCATTTTTTTTCTAGTGTGTAGTAGGCTAACAAAAAATAAAAAAATATAAAACGGCCAAATAGTTGTCACATACAGCCTACAGCGAATAAAAACGGGGGTTTTTCGCGTTTTTCAGACCATATTCAAAATTGATATATCTAAGAAACTATCCAACATATTGCACTACTCATGGTCTAATTTTGAAGATATGGATCTAATCTAAATATTTAGGTAGATTTATCATGGTAGCATTATTCGTTTTAATAAAATAATTTAGTAAACTTTGGACTACACTAATATATCACGTATATTTTTTAGTTTATTGTTCTGAAATAAATTTACACAATATATTAGGTCAAAAGGTTGTATTATACATCAATATTAGGTCATATTATTATGTCAGTGTTCAATAAAATACAAATATATATAAATTGTAAAATAAAACAGAGTTCGGTCGGTGACATAGGTTGCAGGTTGCACCTCATACCGCTTTGCAATATTGTCCTTATTTCTTCTAGCAACATTTTGTTTTGTATTCTTGACTATTCCCATATTTCATGGCATAAACATGAACTAAACTTCACTCAAAACAAACAGCCTGAAACTCAACAGTTGAATGACAGATGACAGAACACAAATTGTTTTGTTTTTATTCTATTACTACTTCTTCTTCTTCTTTAGCATAGAGTATTGAAAATAAAACAGTACAATGATTGATATGCGTATTAAACTAGATTTAAATATCTGGTTTACATATTTATAATGAAATATATAAAATAAATTATGATGTTTTTAGTAAAAAATAAGGTATCTAGTAAAAATGTGAAATTTTGGACATTGACGCGCTTGCAAAAAACGTTATTTTTTCATACTAAGGGTTAAAATATAGATCTTAGGATACTATGTTCAGTAGGTTCCAAATGACAAAATATGACAAAAAAACTTTTTTTGAAAATTTCATATTTTTTCCTTATTTTCAGTGGTGAATCCCCTTAAGACATTTAAAAAAATACTCTGTGACTTACGCCCTTTAAAAAAATATTAAAAGTTCAAATAAATATTTGTACCATAAGGAATAGTGATCAAAACGCCCTTTTAAAGAAAATCGATGTATCTAACAATATATAGTTGAAAACAGTTAAAAGTGGAAATCGTAATAAATATGGCTTGCGCCCTTTTAAAAAACAGATTCAAATAAGTTTTGTATGTGTACGTTATATAATTTAACGATATAAATCATTCGTACTTCAATGCTCAAATAAATCAGAGCGCAGTTATAGTATATGTACAAGTGTCATAATATAATCGAATAATAGTCGATATACATACATCGGTAATTACGACATCACAGAATGGGTTGGTATGAAAGCTCGTATTTATTTAAAGTTGAGAAATTAACTAAATAAGTTAAAACACTAGATTTTATATGTATATTTTCGGACAACTTAGGTCTTGAAAAAAAAAACAACAATAAATAATTATAAATAAACTAACAATGATCTGTTGAAAGTATCAATCTTAGTGGCACGTCTAGGGGCAGTCCGGTATAATTGTTGGATACGCGCACATCGCAGTCATCGTCGCGTCGCGGAGGACCAAATCCCCCACCCGCGGCTGTCACGAGGGGTTCGACTCCCAACTCATCCAGACTCCATGCCAAGGGTAAATCTGGCAAGCCACTCCCTCTGTCAAGTTCACCGTCGGTGGCGAGGGGGGCACATATGGAGACAGTGGAGGGGGAGGCCCAGGAAGAGTGTGACCTCTCGGGGGGTGATCGAGTAAACAAGTATCGTAATATAATCGAAGAATGGTCGACACACATACAATTAAGACTTAAAAAAATGGGTTGGTATGAAAGTGTTATATATTTATTGAAAGTTGAGAAATTAACTAAATAATTTCGCGCTGCTTTCACCTGACTGCTTCTTCTCTCCTCCGATGGAACGCGCTCTCTTCTGCGCCCTGCCACTGGGCCAGCTACTTCATTGCCCGGTATGCCTGGAGGCGGTCACTAAGAGTATTTTTTTAAATGTTTTAAGTAGCTATCTCTATGGACACAGCGGTAGGGTTGATTGACTCACGCCCTTTAAACAAAATTGCAACGGCACCTGTGTTTGCATTATTCTGACAGAAGCATTCTCATTCTTGCGAACTATAACCTTAAAATCTATATTCATTAATTGAATGTTGCCAACGTTTCTTAAACTTAAGACCGCTAAATATTATGAGTGAAAGTATTGTTGTTGGGGGTCCTAGAAAAAGGAAAGGACAGAATCCACATCTGTAAAAATGAAATGTTGTAATAGCTGTGACAAAAGGGCAGTCCTATATAAATCACAAGGGATAAGAAGAAGAAGAAGTTAAAACAAAGAAACCCGAATTGCACTGCAGGTAAGACAATCACAATAGTTTATTACCCAATGTTAACTTATTCAATGTTAACATTACAGTATGTATGACCAAAAGAGCTTTCAAAGTAACATTTCTTGGTAAATCCATTAGGCCAAACAGCGTCAGATTTGTCGCTGCCTATAAAATAATATTTGTACAAAAAAACCCGGTTAATTTTATATGGCTCTAATAAGTTTCTTATTTTGTTTCAGATGTGTAATGTAGTGCTTAGCAAAACTTGGGGAACAAAACTGCCTGGATGTTTTAAAAAAGTTCTACAATATTCAATCTAAAACCGAGCAGGATTTCTATTTACAAGGACTGATTGATGTAGACGTTCAGCAAAGGCGCCCTAGACAAAATGTGGAAAATTAAAAACAGAAAAGTGCCTCATTTTCATATCATACTATTGTTGATACAGAGAGGTAACAGGAATGTTTTCAAGCATTTTTATGTGTGTTTTTCATCACCGAGAAACGTGTAAGGCGCATCGGAAATCTAAAACTTCTTCGTCAAAGCCCTGAAGATAAAAGAGGCAGGAAAGTCAGTCATGCTTTGCCTTTTGAAGTCCATAGATTGGTGGATGACCATATAAAATCATTCCCACTGAAAGATTCATTATAAGGGCAAAAAGAGCTATTATTTATCACCAGATTTAAATATTTTAAAAATGTGGAAATTGAACTTAGAAAAACACTCTGATGTTTCGCCTAAAGTAAGCCAAACTTTCTTTTGGCAATACTATAAAGAACATTTCAACTATCCATTTGGCCAACGCCAAGTGGACGTATGCAGAACGTGTGAGCAGCTTAGTATGAAAGTTAAGTCCCCTAGTTTAAACAATGTTGCGTAAAGGGCAGCAGATGCAGAACTAAAATAAAAACTAATAACTACAGAAGCAACAAATTTTACACCTCGTTGCAGCACGAACAATTGGAAGTAGGTAAGAATGTAAAACGTCCTGGCGTAGGCTTTCGATTACATGAAAACAATATCTATTCCTAAACTGCCAGTTCAGGAATTATACTACATGAGGCAGTTGTATGTTAACTGCATTGGAATACACAATTAAAAAGATAACGATACATTATTCATATATCATGAGGGAGTAGCACGGAAAGGCCCGAATGAAGTTTGTTCTTTTCTTAACGAATACGTAAAATCGATGCCTAGCCATAACACTGAGATTGGCCATTAATTATTTATAACGCCATAATGGTCGGAGAACAATGTCCTAGGTATCTTGACAAGAGTTTAACAGAGGACTGGGCCAGAGAGTATTTTTCACGCACAAACTTTTCCGTCCGTCCCTTCGATGGTTCTTTAATGAAGATCGACTTATAAACAAAGTTTGACTTCTGAAGTACATCTGTTGTTTGTCTTGCTAACTTCATAAACTTTTACCCTCCACTTCACTTTAAAGACCCAATACAGTAGATTAACAGTGCAATCATGGACGAATTCTGGTTCATTTATACTCTCAATTACAGATGAAACAAAAAATTGTTTTGTATATACAGGGAGGTTTTTAATGGCCATGATTGTGATCGTATAAACTATAAATATGACACAAAGTTTAAAATCTAGAACCTTTCCTTTCGTTCAGAAACATTTAAAAATATCTAAATCAACTTTTTTAAACTACTGTCATTTTCAAATATTGCGGCCAATTTTGATCTATGTTATAGAACTCCCTGTATAATATAATAATGTTATGAAAAAAATTATTTTAGGGTTATTTTATTCTTAGTATCTTTTAATATTTCCCTAAACAACGAAGATTCGAGAGCTCAAAATGTTGCCATATGTAATGGAGTTTAAAAAAGAGAAAATATAATGGAAACAGTACGTGTCCATTTTAATGTTCTTAAATGTACATCTAAACACTTTCATCTATCATTTGAAAAATGTCGGTTGTTATTAGGATATTTACAAATGATCCCACGGGAAAGGAAACTTGTTAGTATTAAGAGCGTTTCAATTAGTTCTAACTGTCTAAAAGTCGAGTGAATTCATAAGATCTGGTGGTTTTGAGGATGTACACACGTTTAACTTCAAGAAAACTGAGGTAGTATCCTTACCTAATCAAGAAGCATATCCTCAAGGAAAGATTTCTATAAAAAACAAAAAAAAAGGTACTTAAAGAAAGTAATGCCATATATCATTGAAGAACACACAGACTTTTTCAATCAACTTTTGCAATGGCCAGTAATTGAAAATGTCCCCATCGATGATGATGATGATGATGAATAATGTTTTTGTAATGTACTCAATAAATGTTATATAACTATTTAATAAATACTTGAGTTTATACTGTTTGGTAACTGATCTTGGTCATTTATTACATCAAACCCTGCGTTATTAAATACCAAAACTCTTCTCATAATTTATTGAATGTTACAAAGGACCTAAGTGAACAATAAAAAAAAACATTCTAGATTCCTGTTAGGTTATGAACCTCAAAAATGCATGTAATTGTTGGTTTATACATGTAATTTATTGTATAATTTTACCAAATCGCTATTAAATATTTCAAAAACGATAGACAGTTTTTTTAGTTTGACTCAAAACTATAAAAAATGACTTAGGTACCTTTTAACAATTCACCCGTTCAAATTAAATGGATAGAAATAAATTATCCCTTACAAAAGCCCATTAACAGATGGGAACATGTCTAAACCAAACTTTCCACACGTGATTTATGCTAGTTTTTAACTAATACGGCCGTATAAACAAATATACATAAGTAGAAGTGTGTCTGTATTTTCCTCAGAAAATGTATATATTTTACCAAAGTTCTGTATTTTCAAACTAAAACCCTTCACTAAGTTATCGACGATCTCAGTTAGGAAGGCTTGGGCTCATTCACTCGACAAGTCAGCAAATAATTGGATTTATCTTCATTACAAAATTGATATTCAGACCCCTTGTAAATATACATGAGAAGTCGAATACTGATCAAGCGTCAATTTGATTTAATGGAATGATATAGTGTTTCTGCCACATTGGTACAAAGTCCTTGTGAGAAATAATAATTAAAACAAATAAATGAACATAAATTTCTTACGAGTGTTTATCATTATGTAATTTAAGCTACATTAAAAACAAGGCATTTGATTAAACTTGCTCCAAAAATATATTTTTTTAGATAAAGGAGACTTGAAACATATTGCTGATATCTATTAATATGTTTCAGAATAACTACCGCATAAACACATTATTGACTCAAATTAAAGTTTAAACACAGACAACTACACATTATAACACAAGACATTTTTGAGTATTAAAATACATAACTTCCCACTACAAATAGTATTTTTGTACGAATATTCAATTCTAAATTAGAGAGATTTAATTCAACAATAACAATTTCCAAGTTGTTTATAATTTCCTAAAGTAAGTAGTTTCATGATTAAATATTTTGCAAATAATTATATTCTACATTGTTACACTGTTACTATCTTGGTATTTCCAAACTACTTTTGTAGTGAGCTGAGTCACAAACGTGTGAAATAGGTAATATTACCACGATTAAGTTATGCCCTTTAATTCTTTATGTGTTATGAAAGTGTTTCTGAAAGTGTGTTATTGGTTAAACCTGTGTTATTGGTCATGTCTGCCTGTAGTTGTGTACTAATATATTAATGTTCCTGATTAAATCTGTGTGAATTCAAATTGTATTATTGAGGGATGTTTTTATCTTTTGACAGTTTTTAAATTGTATACCAGTTTCTACTACATTTTTTATATCAATACTAGTATTGGTATCCAGTGCTGTTATTTGGTTGTTATTTTAGTACGTGTTACCGGAGTGTAATACAAAACAATGTGGCTGAACTTTTTAGATTTTAAGCAATCTACCTACTGCAATCGCCATCATAACAGAATTTCCTAAAGATGTTTTGAATTTTCTCCAATCATGATCTCCAGAATTCAAATTACTATAGTACGAAAACGTTTACGAGTATATGTCATGCTATTCTAATGCTTTTGCATTGTTAAGCTCAGCTTAGCTAGGTGCCGTACACAGCGCTGGGTCTGTCCGTAAAGTGTAACTGAGTACTAAGTTACTTGATTCTTGTAATGACGGATCGTGTAATAAATGTTTCATGTGTCCAGCTTTGCTAGGTGCCGTACACAGCGCTGGGTCTGTCCGTAGAGAGTATAACTGAGTACTAAGTTACTTGATTCTTGTAACGACGGATCGTGTAATAAATGTTTCATGTGTCCAGCTTTGCTAGGTGCCGTACACAGCGCTGGGTCTGTCCGTAGAGAGTATAACTGAGTACTAAGTTACTTGATTCTTGTAACGACGGATCGTGTAATAAATGTTTCATGTGTCCAGCTTTGCTAGGTGCCGTACACAGCGCTGGGTCTGTCAGTAGAGAGTATAAATGAGTACTAAGTTACTTGATTCTTGTAATGACGGATCGTGTAATAAATGTTTCATGTGTCCTGAAGTATCGTGTGAAGTGTAAAATATACTACATCAGGCATGACACCTATTTGAATTGTTTTTTACTTAAACTAAATTTCGGTTCAGCTTTAAAAACGCGGCATGTTTGGCGACATTAAAATTTAAAGAATCACACAACCAACATTTAAATAAATTATAGTAGCAGGCGTTTGTGGTGGATTTCGACAGGAACATCTTGTACCAAGAGTAGCAGATATTCATGTAGCTTACGTTAGCTAAGATCGTAGTACCTTACCTAATAGGAATTTTGGTCACCATTTTACAACTGTAAATCGCATACTACTAATAGCCTGCTATTATATTAATTGATACTTACAATATGAACATATAATATCAATATTGTTGCTTGAGAATTAAAAAATATTTTTCTATAATTCACATACAAACCGGCAGATGAAAAATAAAGTATTTTCTGTTATGTATTTATTCGATTTAACTTGTTTTAGTTGTCTTTAACCTATTTTAACCTGATCAATATTTGAGTGATTGAGTGTGGTTGCTGCACCACTGTCTATAAAAAGATTTAGACGCAGAATTATGAAGGTAGTTGTAGATAACCACCATAGTGTGCATAAACAGTGGAAAATGCACATAGTGTCACCACCTAAAACTAAAGAATTAAAAGCTAGTAGATAAAAAAGAAGAATGAAGAACTTACGTGTTGTGCTGCTGTGTTAATTAGAATTAATACATAAGTACAGGATTTTACCATATATTTCCGGTTAACACGTATTTTTTACTTTGTGTATGAGTTCTTCTGAATATTGAATGTCAATGTATTGCAAAAGATAATCAACTGTTTTTTATTCAATTCCTACTATTAGATTTTAAAATCTATTATTGTGTAAAGAAATATTTCAGTTAATTTAAACCACTTTTCATTTGATTTTGTATCTAAACTAAAAACCTGTGACCTGGTACTTTTTATAATTAGAATGACTACCTACTCTATAATATTATATTGGAGCTTTGTACATATTTTACGGATAAATTATCAATTTTATTTTTAATATTAACGAAATCCAAATTATGTACACATATGTCAGTTATTGAAGTTTAAAGAGGTAGAAACATTTGTTTACGTTACAATTTTGGCTTTTCTATTTTACCACTTTTATCGTCGTGCAAGAGACATACTGTCGTAACTACAAAATCGGCGATTTTGAGATAAGACTGCTTTTCCACTAATGTTGATGTGCTCTATTGAATAGACATACTGTCGTATCTGTATCTCTTGTCGTTTTACCAGTATAGCTACCTTAAGGTTGGTCGTAACTAACTTTATCACAATTATACAAGGAACATACTCACGTATCTGTACTTACGACACTATGTCTCTCAAGCGTAATATTTGTTATTCAAAAGACATAGTGTCGTAACTAACAAAACGTATTACGCAATATGTTTCCCGTCAATCCCCAATGCTCAACCTTTCAAAGGTTTTATAATTTTTTTAATGCGAACAATTAATTTTCAATATTTGTACACTTCATTACTGTTATACACTGTGACTGTGCTAGAAGGGAATTTATGTCTTGTTGTTGTTCAGAGTTGGCATCAGCTGTTTTGTGATGGGCCAATGCAAACTTGCAGTTGGCTAATCTGAATCTTTATGGAAACAAGGATAACCTCAGTGTAGTGAATGTTGTGTTTATCTGTTGTTCTAATGTTTTCAAGTGTATTTAAATGAAAAATTACTACAACACGGACAGTGAAGATGAGATTACACTGTCTAACTATTTTATTGATAAGTGTAACACAATAAGCAATGAAGATGATGAGTTAGATCCAGATTACTTTCCAACATGTTCCATTGAATGCTGCGGTAAAGACGTTTACTCTTTATGTGATCATTGCCTTCGTACTTTATGCAAAGATCACACAGCTGTTCCATGTGGTGATGGCTATAAATTACTTTTAATTCTCGAACCTGTTTGTCCTGAAGGCGGTTCATTAGTTAAAAAACTGAAGCCTACCCAAGGTTATGATGAACAATCTAACCCTAGACATGATCAGCAAATTTGTAAGGATGAGGTGTACTCCTATGTCCATTGTGTTACAGATATCTCTGTTTCAACCATATCGATAAAAGTATTTGTCGCAATGATCACAAAATTGAAGAAACTGTTGCAACTCCAAATGTAACTGATAGGCCTACTGCGAAAACTGGTCAGAATGAATCTGTGATCAGTTCAATCTGCCCTACCCCTGAATCCTTTGAAGAAGATGGTAGCAGAAAGGAGCCTGCCAAGGAACGCAAAAAAGAATAAATAAAAATAAAATTGCAAAAGAACTTAGAATCAAAGGTGAAAAATATAGTAGCGTGAAGAGAAACGTAAGCGTGCCTGCGAGGAATGAATTGAAACAAAGGTTCAATGGAAAATATGTGAAAATTTTTTGCATGAATGCTCAAAAATTACTGAAGAAGAAAGGGAACAAATTATGAAAGACTTTTATGGTACTGGTAGTCTTCAGTTGCAAAGGGAGTTCATAGCCAGGTATGTGAAACAGACTAGTACGAAGAGAAAAACTAGTGGTAAAGAAGATTCGAGGAGGAAATACACCTTGAAATACTTTTTACCAAAAAAGGACTTACAAATCTCTGTGTGTAAAAAATTGTTTTTGAACACACTGGGCATATCGGATAGAACTGTCCGTACAACTTTATCTAATGTAAGAGAATCAAGCGTAATTGAAAAAGAGAAAAGGCGCGGCGCGCAACAGCTTTGAAAACCCGAGATACTACTGTGCGTGAGGCAATAAGGACTCATATTAATCGATTCCCGCGCATGGAATCACATTATTGCCGTGCATCCACATCAAAGGTCAACTTCCATACCGATGTCCATTGAAAATACAACTAGTAGATTAGAACTAATATGTGATCTTCAAGTTAACTTCACATATAATCAGGCGATTTTAAGAATCAGCTGGTTTGTTTGAGAAACCTCACATGTCCAGGACTTGTGGGATTTCTCAAATGGAGAATACGATTATTTATTAAACAGGCATAGAACATTGGACTTGTGGGATTACTCTACCAAATGATTTATCTTTATAAAATCCACGATAAATTGTCGCTAACTCAATTCAGCCAAAAATTGGACTTCTGGGGTTTCTCAAACAAGCGATTCAATTATGTATTAGGTTAGTTATTACCTGAAGAAGAGATCAGATCGAAGATCTCGAAACGTGGTGTTACTGATTTCTTGTTTCACTGAACGATGGCAAATGAAACTGATTACATTTTTTATCAAATGCCTGAAATTACAATCAGACATTAAAAATGTTTAAAGTTAACATATTCAGTTTTTGTGTATTTAAACATTACAAGTTGCTTTACTGATTAGTTTACTCATAATGTATTAAGGAATTTGTAAAGAATATAAACTATAAATGATATGTATATATTAACAAGTAAATTGAAATTAATTCCTTCTTTGTTGAACACACTAATATAGTAGAGTAAATTTTATTTTGTTTTATAATTTCGGAACAATTATAGTTAGTTTTAACTTGTGATTATTATTAATACATATCGTCGTGCAAGAGACTGCGAAATGGCAACTTTTCAGGAGAGACCTCCAAAGAAACCTAAAGCACATCTTATGCTGTAACTGCGTAAATGAGCAATAAAATATTACCAAAACTATTTCAATGTTCTAAAACATATCTTTCCACGGTTTATCGACCATTAACATTTGATATTTTTCTTTTTCTTCTTTTCTACAGCTGTTTTAAGCAGATACGACTGTATGTCTCAAAAAAAGGTTTAGGGCTATGTATTTACGACACTGTTGTTATTATAAAAACTCTTTATTTTACAAGAATAATTATTATTTTTGTATAAAATAATATAGTATTGTAATATAATATAAAAATAATATTAAACTCTATATAACAAGCTACCCATACTTTGGGGAAAAAGTAAAATACTGTGAAAAAATTAAACTAGTGTGACAAAATAAAAAAATACTACAGTAAGTATGTCATTGAAAATAAGAAAATTCTAAAGAGGTAGGATTAATTTGCCCTAATTTTATTGTTAGGCCTAATTATAACACAGACTACATACAATATAATTATAATGAAAATTTTGTTTACGGAAACATCAAACAGTGAGATCACACTGCATTACTAAATATATAAAATGATGAAACCTAATTACAAATAAAAAGACAGTACATTGACGAAAAAATCAATAATTCATTGTTTATCCATCAATGTCCAGCCACTTTATCTGTTCACTTATGACGCAAGTTTTTATAGAACTGAACATTTTCCTCTCCTTTTATGATGGGAGTCGATCCAGCACAAAGTCCTATTAGGTCGGCATACTTTTCTCCACTAAGCATCGGCTGGTTTTTCTTGTAAAGTTGTTTGGGCTTCAAACCTTTCAGAGTTGCATCATGTGGAATTGTTAAACTTCTGTATTCTTGAGTCAAGTGGCTAGATTTAAAAAAGATTTTGTTTGGCTCCTTCTTTAAAACCATGTACTCCACCATTGTCGGCCAGTTCAGCTTAGCTCCATTATCATCAGATCGCACAGTGAGCACCTTAAGCATTTTTCCAAGTCCCAAAAAATACATAAAGTCTGAGTTTTCCATGCTGTGTACTGTGTAAGGTTTGTTCCTACGTGCAAGACGTATGATTGATTTTAACTCAGCTGGAACAAAGACATTACCAGCAGTACTCAATGCCGAGTTTATCGCACTGTGCGCGGAATCACCTTCATTTTGGCCATGATAAGGCTCAAAAAATTGTAGTGAAATGAAGGAGATGTTTTGTGAGTTGCTCACAAAATGTAGTAGCATACTAGCAATGCCTGAGTTTTTGTTCCGACCGCAACATCCATCGGAGAACAAAAATACTTCTTTTACTTTGTTGCGATCAAGACTTGAAAGGTACTTGAACAAATAAGTGCCAATATCAGATGACCCTCTTCGGCCTTGGCCCTCATGCCACACATAACATGCACAATCCTTTGTTGCAATGTCATATACGGTTAAATTGAAATTAGTTAATCTTCTGTGATAGAAAAGTTGACTATCTGGTGCTATAGGAAGTAGAATGACCAGCTGCAAATCAAATGCGGCACATACACAAGTTTCATCAGCCAGGTTAGCCTTAAAATGCCTTTTCAATTCCCTCACAGCCTCTTTTTCAGCTATATGAGCTTGATATCTATTTTCAAGTTCTGCTTTTTTTCTTTTATCACCGGTCCTATACGAATTGCAAAGGGTGCACTGGTCCTTTTTAGGATGATGAAACGCTAGATGCATGTCTCTAAACTCCTTCGAGTAGGTATAATAACTAGTAGTTATCCCTTTACTCTTATTTTCATTGTTAAACATTTCTACCATTTTTAAAGGCTCAGGTCAGGATGCAAATAATGGAAACTGAAGCTATAGAGCGAAAGAAAGGATTAAAACAGATTGACTATAAGTATGGGGTGATTAAGAGGGCAAGAGTTAAAGGCCTTGAATACCGAAATTGGAAAGGAAAGTTGTTCAGAAGAAAGAACTTAACGGCCAATGCAGGTATGTAAACATAACCTCACACTTATTTATTTTGTGTTAATGTTACTATAAAACTATTTATATTTAGGTCTGTATCATAAGATTGAGCTACCATTAAGATGGTTTGTTTAATTCGTTAATATTTTTAACTGAGTTACAAACCCAAAGTAGGCTAACAAAGAGCCGACCTAAACATGGACTAATTATTCAAGCCCAATCTGACATTTTCTCTGATTCCAAATCCTTCTTCATAAAATCAATTGTTTATTCATTTCAATAAATTATGCTTGGTTATTGCAGGTGTAAGAAGAAATGCTGGGAGAGTTTGTCAGAAGACTACCAGTTTGAAGTATTTACACAATTTTACAGTTATGACACTAAGAATGAGCAGGATGTTCCGGTGTAGTACATTGGAGTGGTATTAATGATATACACCACTACTATCCGATAAGGGGGCACTCATTCATGTCGGGCGACAGGGGTTTTGGAGCAATAAAACGCAAATTGCGTAAAACAGACCGAGTTTACACACCAAAAGAATACGTCCACTGATTTTATCTTCTGCTCAACTCCAAAGATTCAGTATAACTATGGTTGAATCCGATGACATACCTTTAAATCATGGTTGCCACAATATTTTAAAAAGAATACGTTGTCGCTTGAAACATTGGGTCGTCACATTAGGAAAGAAGATAAAATATCACTTCAAGTGAGTAATTTGAATCATATTACATTTGAAAAGGTAAATGTTTGTATTCTGAAAGCTATAACTTACATTGATGGTCTTGAATCACATACTTTTCGCCTTCTGACTTCGAGCCAGTTTCCTCAGTACCCATCAGATTAGGCTTATCCGGAAGGATGTATTTCAATCAATATAAAAAAAAAATTGAAGGAATACCTCCTGATGATCCTGAAGTGGCACAGTTTTATCAAGAAATATTTAGTTGGCCAACAGTGAACAAAGACGATGAAGTAGAAGTTTTATAAGAATCAGATGTGATGGAGCTACATAAATTTTACAATGACTAACCATATTTCTAATAATTAAAACTGAACTACAGAATATAGGTCACAATACGTTTGAATTCGTCTACCAACAACCTACGACTGACCAGAGGGCACTAGCCAATGGCAATCGTAATAATAATTAGGTTAGTTATTACCTGAAGTATAGAGCAAGAGATAAAGCATAATAAAGCAAGAGATCACATTGCAGATCTCGAAACGTAGTGTTACTGATTTCTCATTTCACTGAACGATGGCATATTCCGGAAAAATCCTGTTTCCTTCACAATCCTTCCATTATCAAAAATAACCTTTAAACAAAGAACAGTTTCATTTATCTTTATCAGAAAAAATGTTTTCTTTAAATAGAACCAACACTATTTCCAACCCTCCTTTGGCAGCACAGAGAAGGGCAACGTGGTTTTTCTTATGAGTGTCCGTCCCACAACATACATAAGAATACTTAACGAAAACAAGAATTTATTTTTTGGTTAAAATTTCTTTTGAAATTTGGATAAACAGCCCCTTAAAATTCATCTGAAATTAATAAATAAAAAAGGTTTGATATATTTGAAATTAATTTAGAACGTAGAACGAAAAAAGTACCCAAAAAAGATAAAAATATACAAATGAATTATTGATAAAAAGCTATCGTGAAATATACAAGTAAAATACTAGAATGTGAGTCCTAAGTACTCAGTACGCTAGCCCAGGGGATGCATATTGAGAGGCAGGATAGTGTATTGATGGTTGGAGAATAAGTACTCAGTGCGCTAGCTCATTCGATGCATATTGAGAGGCAGGATAGTGTATTGATGGTTGGAGAATAAGTACTCAGTGCACTAGCTCAGGAGATGCATATTGAGAGGAAGGATAGTGTATTGATGGTTGGAGAATAAGTACTCAGTGCACTAGCTCAGGAGATGCATATTGAGAGGAAGGATAGTGTATTGATGGTTGGAGAATAAGTACTCAGTGCACTAGCTCAGGAGATGCATATTGAGAGGCAGGATAGTGTATTGATGGTTGGAGAATAAGTACTCAGTGCACTAGCTCAGGAGATGCATATTGAGAGGAAGGATAGTGTATTGATGGTTGGAGAATAAGTACTCAGTGCACTAGCTCAGGAGATGCATATTGAGAGGGAGGATAATGTATTGATGGTTAGAGAATAAGTACTCAATGTGCTAGCTCAGGGGATGTATATTGAGAGGGAGGATAGCGTTTTGATGGGTAGAGAATAAGTACTCAATGTGCTAGCTCAGGGGATGTATATTGAGAGGGAGGATAGCGTTTTGATGGTTGGAGAAGATTTGCGAGAGTACGTGACCCACCCTCTCTTGGAGCGTCAGTCAATGTATCATATCCTTTTATTTCTTTCTTACTAAATAATGGTCTCAGGCTCACCCCTCGTGCTAACCCTTTCTGAGGAAAAGTTTATAATTTAAATTTAGATATCATAACGCTAACGTAGCTGATTTTTATTTTCATATATTTAGATAGTCTTAACACAAACAAACGTTTATTATGTTTTCACTAGTTTGGATTTACTGACTATTAAATCTCTTTTACGTACCGTTGAGGCTATCATCCTAAAGTTAGTGATCGTAATTCCAAACAGTGTATTGCTGGGTTAGAACAATACTCATTTCTAAAACACACACACACAAAACTTAAAACATCCTAAACTGAATGTTTTATCAATCTAATGGTTTAAAACGTAGTTAAATTATGTTGCTTCATATAACAATGGAGAATATATTATCTAATATTTGTATTAGTATGTGCTTTATTTCTTTTATCTGTAATATGTATGTAAATGAATAATGTTGAATCAGTCATGCTCTTGATTTTGTCATGAATGTTGTCTAGGATAAAATATTTAGTTAAGTTCCACAACTATTATACTATTATAAACAAGCGCTAGATGAGAGTGATTAAGTACGTTTAAGTAAGTAATAGATGTACTTAAGAATATCTTGGCTAAAACACTATACAGTTATTTTAAAATATGACAGGATGTGAAAGCATCGATAAGAGTTATACGAGGTAAACAACGATAGTTAACAGATGTAGGAGCGCTACATGGACCTGGAAATTAATTCAACTCTGTCCATAAATACGGACGACAGCATTGCAAATTCCAGCAGTGGAGGGCATCACGTGACCGTATCGATTTCGTCGACTTTTGTGCTTTTTGTTTCTTTCTATTAAATTTTTTTATTTATTAACTCTTTTCTCAAGTTACTCAAAACTTACGGAAATTACTAACATTAGGGATTTAGCATAGTAAATTCAAGAAACTTATCAAATGAATTAGAATTAAAAGCTCACTTAAAATAATTTTAAAACAATATTTAGTACCAATGTTAGAAATAAGATGTTATACTAATAACCTGACAGTAATTATTTTCTTGGCTGTTAATGATGATGATACAGTCTGTAATAATAATAATAATAATAATTGGGATACAAATATTACAACCAGAACAATTAATATACAAGAACATGCTGTATATTTTGTTAAAATGTTTCTTATAAGCTCGAGAACTGTATTTTAAGTAAGGGCTGGGGGTCGCTAAGACGTATATTACTCCATTATTATTTTTCATATCAAAATATACCTACCATTTTAATTAACAAAGTAACCCATATTTTAAAATTTTTCATAAAATATATCGATATTGAATTAATAGAATTGAACATTGCTTACGACAACAATTTAGAAACCTGAAATGAATTTCTCCGAAACTAGAAATATGTAATTTTACCCCATAACACAAGCATTCGGAGTAACGGTAAATTAAGTAATATAACATTTCTTACTTATTTTAACCAGACAAATCATAATTGTGGTGAACTTTGATAGAGTAATTCACAGGCCATCTGCAAAACGAGTGCAATAAAAAGTTACGATTTGTTTTAACGAGAAAGATGAGGGTGCCGTGAAGCAGTTTTCAAACAGGCGCGCGCCAGAATTAAAAACGTTACGTTAAAGTGGTGTAAATTGGTGAAATTATTACTTTAGTACTGTATTACCAACCAATACAAAAACTAACTTCTTACATATTTTACTATTGATATCACATGACTCTAGACTATTTGTTTATAGACCTGTTTATTATACAATTTGCTTGTTAATCATTGTATAAAATTTTAGATTGTTATATTTACTTCTAAATTTTATATACAAACGCAAAAACAGACTAATGGATAGACATAAAACGGTAAGAATAAAGAAGGACATATTGGTCCTTCTTAAGTAGTTTTATTTAAGTGGTGTACAGCTTACAGTAGTAGCCACTGTCTATAACGTGGTAACGATTGGGTTTCCTCATACTATTACAAATAATGTTGTAGCGGGTTTATACGTTAATGTTTCATATAACACTTGAGAAAAAGTGAGTTTTAAGCGTTTATGGGACTCGGTTTTTGCAAACAGTTGAAGGGCTCAGGGGAAGAAGGGGGCAAGTCAATTTTTTTTTTTAGTTTGCTATACCAGCGGATAGGTCAGATAAGTAGCTACCTCGTATTAAAATTATACAGGAGAAGAAAGAGGCTAGTTAGTTTAAAATCGTATTTAAAAAAATATCCATACAGGTTATAAAGGAGGTAAGTCTGAGCGCTTCAGGCTAAGAAGGGGGCAAGTCAGCTGGCGAAGTAAACAGGAAATCGTCTGCAGGCTTTTCGTATCTGTAATATTGATTGTTCTCCAGTATTGATCCGTCAGTGTAGTTGATTTTGAGGTTATGTTTTAATGTTCTGCTGTTGTAATAGTGTTCTTTGCAGTTTTAAAATCTTTTGTGGTGAATAATGGAGAGTGAAAGTGAGTATGAAGAGCATAGTGCAGTGAATGAAGTGAAAAATACGAAGAAGAGAAAACAATTTGGACGTTTAAGTGATGCGAATAAGAAGTTGAACCTTCAGAGCCATACTCCAGGGCCTGATTGCCAATGTAAACATCTCAAATGCTTTGAAAATGTCCCACAACATTGCCGGAAAAGTATTTTGTTGAATTTTAATTTAATGAATTCTGTTGACGAACAAAATACTTATCTTTGTGGGCTTATTTCTGTGCAACAAATACAAAACAGGCGCCCTCGTTTAGCTGAAGATGAAGCTAATTTTCGTGATGCAACCTATTCTTACAGAGTCAGATTTTTGTGTGATGAAACAGTAAAGGAAGTACAGGTTTGCCAGCAAGCATTTCGTTCAATTCACGGAAATGGAAAGAAAAAACTACAAATCCTCCAAAGAGGTCTTAAAAAAGAAGGTAAGGCACCCCGAGACGGCCGAGGTAAGCACAATGTAAGGCCTAATAAACTTTCAGAAGAAGCCAAAACAGCTATAGTAGAACATATAGGGTCTTTCAAGGGCAGAAAAGGCCACTACAACCTGTCACAGTCCAACAAAATATATTTACCAGAAGAATTAAACATAAAAAAAATGTTTGATATGTTCTGTATTAAGCATGAAAATATAAAAGTGTCCTATGAAACATACCGTACAATTTTCTCCACAGAATTTAATATATCATTTGGCTATCCCCGCATGGACACTTGTGGCACATGCGATGAGTACATTGCAAAATCAAAAATCTTAGAAGCAGAAAAATTACATTTAAATGTAAATACAGACACCGATCAAATAGAGCAAAAGGATACTGAACTAAAACGCTTGCGTATTGAGAACACAGTTCATAAGAAAAAAGCTGAAAGGTTCTATGAACGAAAAAGGATTGCAAAGCTCATTAGCAGAAAAAATGAAGACCTTGAGGCAATTTGCTTTGATTTCCAGAAAAATCTGCCAGTCCCCAACTTGTCGACAAATGATGTGTACTATAGACGCCAGCTGTCAGTTTATACCTTTAACATTCACATTTTATCCACTGGAACCAGCGTTTTTTATACGTATCCACAGACTGTTGGTAGCAAAGGCAGTGACGAGGTTTGCTCCATGATTCACGATTTTGTATATAACTTTCTAGATCCCAATGTTAGACGACTGCGCATTTTTTGCGATTCATGTGGAGGGCAAAACAAGAACTGGAATGTTTTTAGATTCCTTCACCAACTGGTACATGAGCAACACAGATTTGATGAAATCATTGTTTGTTTCCCCATAAGAGGTCACTCCTACATGGAGACAGATAAGAATATGGGAGTTATTAAGCAAAAGACTAGAGTCGAGCTACCAAGCCAATGGGCAGATGTGTTCAGGCAAGCCAGGGTTAAGCCTCGACCCTTTGACGTTGTAGAAGTAAAGCAATCAATGTTTCGGGACTGGTCTGGACTTCTCAATAGCATGTATGTTAACAAGTGCCCCTTCAAATCCAGGCCAATAAGAGAACTTAAGATAACTGGAACTCATCCTCGTTTCATCTTTCATCGAAGCTCCTACAGTGGGCATTTTGATTCTGCAGTGGTTTGTAACCGACAAGTGAAAAAACGAAGGAACTTGGCAGACAACGAATTCATTCTTCCAGATTATCTATATGAAGGTAGGTCTTATAACGTTATTAATTTAAGAAGCTTAGTATTAGAATAAGTGTTTGAGTGAAGGCTCTAATGTTATCGTGCTTTAATCAACAAAACGACAATAATATTCTATTTAACACAGTATTATTTTTATTTTTTTATGAACTGTATTTTTCTATGTTCTTGTAATAAGAAATTATAAAGAGTAGGATATGGAGAGGGAGGGATAATTTAGAAAACATTCTGAACCACTCATTTGATTTTTCAATGTAAATGGTTAGTGTTAAATTAAAATTGTATAAAATAAAAATAATGTAATTAATTGTATTCATTTATATAAATTGAATTGTAATTAATTTACATCTCTACATTACAGTTTTTGTTACATTTATAGATTTGATACCGATACCCAAGGCAAAGTATGAAGATGTGAAGCACTTGTCCAGGTTCTGCGAAAGAGAAGCTAGAGAGTACTTAGAAAACTTGCCATACAAGTAGAGAAGCTGAGAAAGTTGCAGAATGTCATGAATATTTAGTTTGTAATAGTTTTTTAACAATTAAAACAGGTGTTAACAAAAAATCACTTTGTGTAGTAGATGACTTAACTCTTTTTTTCCCTGGACATCCATTTATTTTCTATGACTTACCCCCTTTATAACGTGTAAATATGGAGTTTATAAACAATTTATGTTATTTTTAAAAAAATCAAGGAAGGTAAGACAATCTAACCTATAAAATTTTGTAGATTTAAGATAAAACTGTATAAAGAATCTAAAAAAAATTAAGAAAACTCAAATTTTATATAGAGATTTCGATCTTAAAACTTAAAATCAGTTTCCTGTAAAATCTACAAAAACTGACTTGCCCCCTTCTTCCCCTGAGCCCTTCAGTTTAAAACAAGCATTACATGCATTGAGATAAAATGTCACAAGCATATATTCATCAACATCTGGCAACCAACAATTATTACCGATATAAAATATTTTTATAGTAGATGTTTTTAACAGCCTCTATGTGTAAGTATAGAAGACGGTAGTAACTATGAATTATTAACATAACCAATTCATAATTCATCGAATAAATTACTTTTAGAATATTGGTGACTTGATGATGTTTTACTGAACTGCTGAATATATTTGAGTCAAACAACTTCATTGTGTGTAAACAATATAAAGCATACTGTTATAATAACATTTAATTCCTAATGTTAACCAGAAGAGCTTGAAACAAAATTATCAGTGCAAGACTCAATTTTTCTAAAAAAAATATTTATTAGGAAAAATAATAGAGATTATACTTAATTTTATTCCTTTCTTAACTTTTGTCTAAACACCTTGCCTTCACATTTTAAACTAATATGTCTCATTACTTAAAATACAAAAAGACTGGTGTATTATTAGTTCAATAACTTTCAAAAGAGTATAACCTGACCTAGAATATGGTTTATGATCAAGATTGAATCATAGGACTAAAGCAGTTAGAGAATACAATAAACCTGTATTTTCTTAAGCGTTTTCACGTGTTAGAGGGAACTTATTGTCTTGAGAACAGACCTCTATTTTCAAAACAGAAACACAATAAAACTTTTCCACTTGAGCACTTTCGGCTGACAAAGTGTTTAGAAACAGTAGCGTGGCTTTTATAAATCATAATGTCGCGCGGAAAGACTCTGAATAAACTTTCTTTAACAGGATCATGCCTCAATAAACAGTTTCTTTAAAAACAATTGCTATGATTTAAATTATTTTAAAGATAAAAAAGTTTATGTACGATTTCGTCAACTATACACTGCTGTATAGGAGTAAAAATTGTACTACACTGCTGTATAGGAGTAAAAATTGTACTACACTGCTGTATAGGAGTAAAAATTGTACTAACAATTTAAATAGGATAAATAACTATATAACAAAATTAACCATGTGTTTTATGTATCGATCCTAGACAGTAGTGACATTCCTACAATGAGCAACGTTTAATGTATTATTTATGAGTTATGATTAGGCAATAGAAAAGATAGAATAAACTACTAAAACAATGTCTATTATTTTGGCACCATTTACCCAATTCTTAATTATACAGGGTGGAAAAAAAGTATGGAAACGCTTTCACTAATTTTGTATGGCTTCACTTATACAAATTAAATTTTGTACATCACCACTTGTATTAAGAACCTAGTTTTTGAGACCAGTGGGGACATTTTATCTTTTCAGGGGGACGGCCCGTGAGGAGTCGGACGAAAATCTTAAATGTAAGCATAGGCCGAGTTTGGTATCAAATTAAAGGTCTAGTACAGAGAAACTCATTACCGCAAACCGCACTTAAAAAGGTTGACCCTATCCAGAGTACGGGCCGTATAAATTTCATGATAAATAAATATAGTAATTTTGTCCTGTGAAGTAACTAATTTACTTTCAGTAGTATGTTTTATGTCGGTTATGTAAATTTGAAAAACAATTTCCAACAAAAAATTATTTTTTTTTACCTCTACATTTATTGGATAACAGTAAATAGGGGGTTTCCTGTCTTGTCTTCAAGAAACTGAGAGTATTCAATAATACCACCGTAACTCCTTATCAACATGAGGTCAAGGTCCAGTCCCTCCAGCCCTTTTATCTCAGGCAAACATAAACTGGTTTAGGCAATACAAACAGTACTGTCACAGCAAAACTCCACAGTTTTGTATTTTTAATATCAGCTTGGTTTTTAGTCTACGTTATAATTTCGTCCACGTAAGATAAAGTTGAAAGTCCTCACTAGAAGGTACTGCGATACTTATAATTTTTTTTACTTGTGTTTATATTTTATTCTACTAGTTTTAAAAGCAATGTCACTTAGTGAGTTTGAGAGAATCACGCTGCTTATGATGCGTGGGTATGGATATCTAGTTCGTCCCTATGAAGAAACAGCGCATTTGTTTAATGACACTTTTCTTGATAGACCCCCAATTAGTAAGTCAACAGTGTTTAAGACAGTAAAAAGATTTGAAGAAACTAGAACAGTCAAAGATCGCGAAAGAAGTGGCAGGCCTAAATCGGCAACAAATGAACAAAAATCTTTGGATGTACTCCAAACATTTGTTAAAAATCCCAGCACCTCGGCCAGAGTGGCTGCAGAAGATCTTGATATGAGCCATACCTCAGTGTTGAATGTTTTACACAAAAAAAGGTATCACCCTTTTAAAGTAACCCTAACCCAAGAACTGGCAGAGGATGATGTTGATCGAAGGACTGAATTTTGCGAAATAATGATGAGAAAGTGTGACGAAATTCAAAATTGTTTAAGTTCCATATTGTTTTTGGCATTTATACAAATGTAATGTGTGTGTGTGTATATATATATACTCGCCTTCGGCTCGCTGGGGGCTACGCCCCCAGGCCCCCTTTTGGGTGTTAGCCAAATTCGGGGATAAAAGTGGTTTTGTGATAGGTAAAATTCGGACATTATGTCATGCCAGGAAATTCCCAGGGGGGGTGTTTAACGTTACCGGGGGTTAAGACATCAGGGGGTTAAGACATCAGGGGGTTATCTGGTCATCCCAGGAACTTCCCAAGGGGGACTTAGAGATTTGGTGATCGTAAAAAATCGGACATGATGTCATGCCAGGAAATTCCCAGGGGGGGGGGGGTTAAGAGATTTGGTGATTGTTAGAATTCGGACATGAGGTCATGCCAGGAAATTCCCTAGGGGGAGGGTTAATGTTACCAGGGTGGTTAACACGTCGGGGAGTTTAATTTACTCAGGAGGTTATATGGTCATATAAGGAAATTCCAGGGGGGTTTAATGTTACCTTCGCTAACGCTCAGCCAATTCACGATGTGCTCCAGTAGACGTATACTAGTCAGTCGTTTACGAAAGTAGGGTGGTTAATTTTAACCAAAGTTTTGATTTAAAGAGCATTTTACGGCTTAACCGTTAGAGATACGACAAAAAGTTACTGGACCTTTCTTGTCGGAAATTTAATTTTGTCTTTCGATTGAGACGTCAGATTTGATCTACAACCTATGGTTTAGTCGGTACAACGCTTGGGATAAAAGTCTGCACCGGTCAGCTATTGTGTAAACAGATTTAGTGTAAATAAATTAAAAAACTGCCTTTATCAGATTATTAAGTTGATCAGGGGGTTTGATTTAATCAGGAGTTCATCAACCAGGAAATTCCCGGGAGGGGGGATAATGTTATGGGGGGGTTATAAGAACGCGTGGTACTTTGCGGGGAAATGTGTGTCTGTGCTACGAGAATATGTGTACAGTAATTTTTATCAAAATAAAACGTTGATCAGGGGGTTTATATTACTTCGGAAATTTACACTCCATACCAGAGTGTTGATAAGGAATCACTATTTCATTTTAAAAAGCACTCTGTCCCTATCTACTATTGAAGCTTCACTAACGCTCAGCCAACTCCCGATGTGGAGGGGGGGTTATAGTCACTCGTTAACGGAGTAATACAAGTCCAATCTGGAACCAGCATGAATCGCACTAATTATAGTTGCAAAATTTAAAACACCTAAAATTTACGACAAAGAATTAGCCATTTATAGCATTTATCAGGCTTACGGAAAGATAAACGACAGAAAGCTACCGGACCTTTTTTGTAGATCCTATGAATAGCTACTTACAAAAAGTTTTACATTTAAGCTAGGACCAACGGTTCGGCCACTATCGAGCACGAAAAGTAAGTTTTTAAGTGAAATTTACAATATAATCACGTTTTACGGCTAAATCATGGAAGATAGAGTAAAAGGTCACTGGTCCTTTTGTGTAGATCGCATTATTTTGTATTAAAATCAAATTTTTAATCTGGGCTAGAACTAAGATTGTGTCTGAAATAGAGCCCAGAAAACAAAATCTCACGTAAAACTAAAAAAATCTAAACTTTAAAACGCGTTATGCGGCCAAACCGTTGAGGATAGGGCAAAATGTTACTTAACTTTTTTTGTAGAACACGTGATTTCCTAAATCCTATTGAAAATTTGTTTTGAGCCACGACCAACCGTATAGCCGCTATCAAGCCCGGAATGTAAATTTGTAGGCGAAAATTTCCAAATATTTTCATTTAATCGCGTTTTGCGGTCAAAGTAATGGAGATATAGTAAAACGTCACTTTACCTTTTTTGTAGATCATATTATTTCCTAAATCTAACCTTTGTTTTATTTTGACCTCCGACCAATTGTTTCGCCGCTATCGACCCAAAAAAACAAAGTTGTCACGTGAAAATTACAAAAATATTTCAAATAATCACGTTTTTCGGCCAAACCAATGGAGATAGGGCAAAAAGTTCCATGACCTTTTCTGTAGATCGCGCAATTTGCTAATTTGATGGGTCAATCAAATTTGAGCTACGACCAACGGTTCGGCCGTTATCGGGCTGGAAACATTATTTTTATCGAAAAAATCTCTGGAACTTCAAATGTTCGAGCGTTTTGTCGTTTAACCATGGAAGATAGAGCAAAAAGTCACTGGACCTTTTTTGTAGTTCACTTCATTCCTGACCATGAATTTTTCATCAGATCCGAGCTAGCTCCAACGGTTCGCCCGCTATCGGGCTTACAAAAAATGCCTACAGGGGTAAAGAATGCGCGATTTTTCGGGAATTTTTTTGAGGGGTTTAAAAGTAAAAAAGCCCGGTTTTCAGACTCTTCCTCCGGGTCATATTGTGAAAGAAACCTGCGTGCCAAATTTCAAGTTTCCAGCACTTCTAGAACTATGTTAGAATTTGTATCTATATATCAGTCAGTGAGTCAGTTACACATGCGGCTGTATAAGTATTTAGATATATATATATACAGGGTGTTCTGAAAAAAGGTGCCCATAAGTCAGGGCGTGATTCCTCACATCAAAATAAGAAAAAAAGGCCTAATTAACATAGGTCCGAAAATGCTTACTTACCAAGTTATACAGGGTGAAAGATTTCGTCTGAATTTCAGTTCCCCTGCTGCAACGAAGCCCTACGGGTATTTGTTGGCTGTTAATTAAGATGTACAATTTTAGCGTACTTTATGTAAAATGAACTGAAAAATTGAATAAAACCGTTTCCAGACCTGTAGCTACAGTAATTTTTAAGATATGTGACGAAATACGCGAAACTTGGTCCCGAAAAAACAAGTTACATTTAGGTTTTAAGCAGATTTACTATGTTAAATGTACAATAAACACAAAATATTTTTTCACGGTACTTGTAGAAAAATTTAATTTCGAAGAGAAAGATGTAAAATAAGTCTATAATAGACACGCGCAAACTTTAAAAAATAATCCTTAATTACATACAAAACGCATGAAAAATAGACAAAATCTGTTAAGCTCTCTACAAATGTAATATTGAAATTAAAACAGCTGTTTTATTAAAATATTTGATTTGAGAAAAAAAATAATTTCTATTTAAAACATATGTTTTAACAGTGTAACATTGTTTATAATAATTTAAATAAACATTACAAGCAGCTATTTTTCCATTGCTCATTAAGTGCGTGTGTTGATCTGTACTTTAATACAAGTTAGTGCGAGTGCCGTTGAAGTTAATTTTTGATAGCTAATAATATCTTATTCATCATGGCAGGTAATATGAATATTATGTACACTAATGGTGAAATGGCAGACATGCATTTAATGTACGGTCTTGCACATTGCAACAGTCGTCAGGCTAGACGACTCTATCAGGAACATTTCCCTCATAGACAGTTACCGACTCATAAAATGTTTTGTTCCATTCATAGAAGGCTAAGCGAGACGGGAACCTTTAAATCTGGAAAAGTTGGTAGATCAGGACGACCACGTACAACGTGTACAGCTGAATTGGAGGAGGGCGTGTTGGACGAAATAGAGAATCATCCTGGAAGAAGTACTAGAGAACTAGCCTTGGATTTCGGTGTTAGTAATTCAATTGTCTAGAAGATTTTACACGAGCAGCAGTTGCATTCTTATCACTATCAAAGGGTCCAGGCTCTTTTGCCTCGAGATTACTTTCCTCGTGTTCAGCTATGCCAATGGCTTATCCAAAGGTGCAGAAATCCACATTTTTTAAATTACATTATCTTTACTGATGAAGCAAAATTTTCAAGAATGGCTATTCTTAACATCCACAATACTCACATGTGGGCAATTGAAAATCCACGTGCTATTTCAGAGAACCGTCACCAATATCAGTTTTCTAAAAAACGTATGGGCTGCTATTCTGGGTGATAAAATTTTTATTAGTTTTTTTACCTGATACGCTCAATGGTGAAAATTATTTACATTTCTTGACGACTAATCTGAATGAGTTACTCGAAGATGTGCCACTATACACACGCAACAACATGTGGTTCATGCAGGATGGAGCTCCAGCTCATTACACATTACAAGTAAGAGAATTTTTAAATGAAGCATATCCAAACAGATGGATTGGTCGAGGAGCCCCAGTAGCATGGCCTGCAAGGTCACCTGACCTCAATCCTCTAGACTTTTTCTTATGGGGACATTTAAAGACGCTTGTCTACGACTCGCCTGTGGATACCATAGAAGAGTTGCGAATAAGGATTGTTAACGGGATTCAAAGGATACGTGAGACACCTGGGATCTTCGAAAGAGTTCGGCAGTCTATGAGAAGACGGCTGGATGCTTGTATTTTGAATGAGGGGAAACATTTTGAACATCTACTGTGACGTGGTTAGTTTTTTAGGACAAGTGTAACTTTTTTGTTGAATGATAATTCAGATAACTTTTTTATGTATGATAATGTATGATTGTTAAAAATATTTACTTGATAAAAAATAATAGTAACTCATTAATTTGTTTTAATAAAACAGCTGTTTTAATTTCAATATTACATTTGTAGAGAGCTTAACAGATTTTGTCTATTTTTCATGCGTTTTGTATGTAATTAAGGATTATTTTTTAAAGTTTGCGTTTGTCTATTATAGACTTATTTTACATCTTTCTCTTCGAAATTAAATTTTCTACAAGTACCGTGAAAAAATATTTTGTGTTTATTGTACATTTAACATAGTAAATCTGCTTCAAACCTAAATGTAACTTGTTTTTCGGGACCAAGTTTCGCGTATTTCGTCACATATCTTAAAAATTACTGTAGCTACAGGTCTGGAAACGGTTTTATTCAATTTTTCAGTTCATTTTACATAAAGTACGCTAAATTGTACATCTTAATTAACAGCCAACAAATACCCGTAGGGCTTCGTTGCAGCAGGGGAACTGAAATTCAGACGAAATCTTTCACCCTGTATAACTTGGTAACTAAGCATTTTCGGACCTATGTTAATTAGACCTTTTTTTCTTATTTTGATGTGAGGAATCACGCCCTGACTTATGGGCACCTTTTTTCAGAACACCCTGTATATATATATATATATATATATATATATATATATATCGCTCATGCACAAGAAAAAACGTCACAACTCTAAATTTCTTCAATTTTGGTTTTATTGCATAAAAACCCTCCCCATTACCATAGGTTAACTGTAGAAAAACGTCACAAGTCTAGTCACAATAAAATCCACATAGATGGCAGTTGTGTCTCTTTTCCACCATGACATTTTCGTACTGACACTTGTAAAAAACTGGCACATTTAAAATAGTCAGTTGGGTCACTGAGCTTGTGCAGAACAGACCTGTTTACGTTTATAGAAAAGTTTCATATTTGCTGTTGTGACTGGTTTTAATGAAAAACGTTATGACGAAAAGTGTCACATTGTGATTAGTAACAGTTTTCTCCAATAAGTCGAATCTGCATCTAACAGAGAAACTTTCAAGAAGACTGGCACATTTCGAGTCGTGTCGTTTTTCTACAGGAGGTAAGTAAATTTCATCATTTAACATTAGTTTTATTTGTAGTGATGTGAGGAATCACGCCCTGACTTATGGGCACCTTTTTTCAGAACACCCTGTATATATATATATATATATATCGCTCATGCACAAGAAAAACGTCACAACTCTAAATTTCTTCAATTTGGTTTTATTGCATAAAAACCCTCCCCATTACCATAGGTTAACTGTAGAAAAACGTCACAAGTCTAGTCACAATAAAATCCACATAGATGGCAGTTGTGTCTCTTTTCCACCATGACATTTTCGTACTGACACTTGTAAAAAACTGGCACATTTAAAATAGTCAGTTGGGTCACTGAGCTTGTGCAGAACAGACCTGTTTACGTTTATAGAAAAGTTTCATATTTGCTGTTGTGACTGGTTTTTAATGAAAACGTTATGACGAAAAGTGTCACATTGTGATTAGTAACAGTTTTCTCCAATAAGTCGAATCTGCATCTAACAGAGAACTTTCAAGAAGACTGGCACATTTCGAGTCGTGTCGTTTTTCTACAGGAGGTAAGTAAATTTCATCATTTAACATTAGTTTTATTTGTAGTTATGACGATGTTCTTGATAAAAATATCTCGATAATTTTGCATAACTGTATTATTTTAAGTTGTGCCGTCTTTCTGGAGAAATAACTCTAACCTTTTGTGATGTAATTATTATTTTGTTGTGTCTTATTTACAAAACTAAATAATACTCCTGTTATCTTTTATTCTAAGTCTCATATCACTTTTCTTTCAGAGCTAATTATTCTAAATTTAAGCATTTTAATATAATAGTTATTGACATGGTCTATTACTTTCAAAAAATGACAAGCTGAGGAAAAATAATATTGAAATTATTGAAAAAGCCGCCATCTAATGAGAAACAATTCAGCTGTTTGGGAGAGCCAGCCGTCAATATCATCTGAGTATAAACTATTAAATGAATTGGCAGAATCTCAATCTATTTTAGAGAAAGAAACATCAGGCTGTGACAATGAAAAAATTGATATCTGTAAACAACAATGTACAGGTACGTGTATAATTTTATATCTGTGTCCCTTTGTCTTATTTATTTCCGTCCCATTTTTGAATGGTGATAATGTTAAAAACCTCCTTTTATTTATGAAACACGTCCTGGGAATGATTTTGATCAATTTCAAAATAACACCCGCCCCACTCTTTAAACCAAATGGGCGGTATGGACAACTTGAACATTTCAAATGGGATGGAAATTGATTGATATATCTAATTAATGATCTTTATGTGGCAAGAGGCAAGAAATGATATGTAAAATGGACAACTATGGTCAAATGGTGAATGAACATTAAATTTGAGAGATTAAAGTACTTAAGGTGTCATGCCATTATACATTTTTATTTGTTTCCCCTCTACTCTTTGGAAGGGATATATTTTTCAAAATCATTAAAAATGTTCTCCGGTAATGTTATATGCCAAAAAACTTTAACACTGTTTATGGGTGGGGGGGGGGGGGGGTGGAATCTAGGCTTACAGGTTCCCCTTGTTCTTCCGAGTTCTCCACCAGTTGTGAAAATATCCTAGAACCAAAATAAACCGTTAAGAAACGTAAGCAAACTTGACCGCTTGAATTATTTTATTGTTTTAATTTCAGGTACTAACTACAGTTGATGAATGGAAAACCATTCAAAAAGAATTTGAATTGAAGTTAGTAAAGTCAAGTAGTAGCAGTACCAGCGCTTGTGATCACGTGACCTACTCCCCCCTCATTCGCGCTGGTAATATTAAACATGTTTAAAGCTGCCAGCGCGCGAATAAATACCAGCTTGCTGGTTGACATGGCGCTGATTTATTAGCGCTGGCAAATCAGCAAGCGAATATCAAGCCTCGTGTGAACGGGCCTTTATCTGTGAAATGCATGTTTTATAGTTAAAACTTGTCTACTTTGAAGTTTAAGATGTTTCATATATCTCACAATATTATTTGCTACATTGGGTGTTTCAAAACTCCCTTCGATTATTTTTAAGGTATTGTCCCTGGGACAAACCAAAGCCAGAACTTTATTATTGCTCCAAATTCCCTTTTTTAATTCTACAGCCACCATTTGGTTTGATTTTTTTAATTCAAATACCACTTCTTTTATGAACTTAAAATTGTTGCAAAAATATGGGTTTGGTTAGTCCTAGACACAATACCTTAAGGCCGGTCCACACGCTCCGTTTTGCACAACGTTTTGCCTGCGCAGTTCAAAACGTTGCAGATAAAACGTTGCGTGTGGACTGGAAAACCGTACAGTTTTGAATCCATTTGGAAGACGGTACAGTCTTAGTAAAACTGAGCCAGAGAGCTGATTTCCTTGAACTGCGCAGGCAAGTCGGCGCATGTGGACGGTAGCACCGTTTTCCGATCCGTTTTGCTACTCAGTTTCAATTCGTCGGGCGACAATGGGTGACCTTCGGCAATGTTCTAGGGAGTTTTTAACTGATTTTATTGCTCTGTATGAAAGTTTCCCGTGCAATTGGCGTGTAAAATCAAAAGAATACAGTGACAGGGATAAGAAGGCGGAGGCGTATGAAATTTTAGCTAATAAATTTAGAGAAATTGATGTAACGGCAAACCGGGAGACAGTTGTGAAAAAAATAAATTCATTGAGAAGTGTGTACCGAAAAGAATTGGCTAAAATAAATAAATCGATTCGATCTGGGGCTGGAGAAGACGAAATATACAAGCCATCTCTCTTGTACTTTGATTTGTTACATTTCCTGAATGATCAGGAGACACCAAGGCAGTCTAGGAATACCATGGAGGAAAATGAAGACTCGCAAATTGACGATCGACCAGAACAGGTAAGAAAAAAAAGTCCTTTATGTAATCACTTTATTAATTTATTTAAATACACTATTAATTGTTTAAAGTTACAAAAAATTTCCTTTATGAACACTTTTTAAATTTACTTAAATAAACCACTAATTATTTGAAGTTATAAATTTATCTTGCCAAGGGACAGACCCCTCATTGTTAAAATACTCTTTAAATTGATCTCTGACCACGATAGCATTGTTCAAAAACTGGCCTCTTGTTCCACGCTGCAGGCCGTGTAATAATTCTGGGTCACATCTTTCACCTAATTCAAGAGTACATTCAGAAATATTTTCCCGATCTCCCGATCCATACTTTCAGGAGGGGTATAGTTTTGGGGGGACCTTCTGCGCAAAAAGTTGTGTAAAACGCAGCACGCAAGAACTACAATATCAACGTTATCCATATTCAAATTAATATTTGTGTGGAAAATTCGAAATCTTGAAGCCAAAATTCCAAACGTGTTTTCAACAACACGCCTCGCCCTAGATAGGCGGTAATTGAAAATTCTTCGCTCCCTTGTCAATGTTTCTCGTCGATATGGTTTAATAAGTTCTGGACGCATAACAAATGCTTCATCACCAACAAAAAACATATCCTAACACTCTGTCTGAACTTCCAATGCACCAGGGTTTTGGAATTCTCAAATCGTTGTTAACGAGCTTTTCATAGAATTTAGTGTTATTCAATACTCCTCCATCGGAGATCCTACCGTTTGTGCCTACATCACAATACAAAAATTCGCAATTGGCATTGGCTATTGCCATAAGAACAACACTGTGGGTTTTTTTTTATAATTGAAATAATAGGACCCACTTCCTTTAGGTGGCACAATCCTAATATGTTTTCCGTCAATTGACCCCAAACAATGAGGGAACTGCCACATTCTTTCGAACTCAGCTGCAACTTCCAGCCACTCCTCTTCAGTCTTGGGAAACTGAAAAAAGGAATAAAATATCTTGAAAGCAAATAAAATAATTAAATTTATTGTAACTTAAAAAATAATAATAATAATAATAATTAAAATTACAGAGAGCGATAATTTGTTTATTATTTCCAGGTAGAAGAAGATGGGCATGAAACTGCTGCTGACGGTGGACGCAGTGAAGCGGTTGCTACTCCTCTTTCCGGAGCATCAACTTCAACTACTTCAAGATCGCACTCTTCAACTCGTAAGAGAAAGGCAGCTACAAATGATGATGGCACAACTGACGTTATGAAGTTGGTAGGAAAGAATCTCGAGTCGTTACAGGCAGATGATACTTTTCAGGTATTTGGAAAACATGTGGCTAATAAACTCAGAGACGTCTGTACTTCACAAAACGCTATCGCTCAGAAACTAATTTCCGACGTTTTATTCGAAGCGGAGTTGGGTACGCTTACAAGAAAATTTCAAATTGTTAATATGGCTAGCCAGCGACAAGATGATTTTAATTTAACGAATTGACATCCACAGAATATGCCCCAACATTTGAGAATGCCAAATATTCATTTCTTCACATGTTGGACAATACCACTCCTTCTCGCAGCCTATGCCACGTAACTACGTCCCAGAACAACTTACACACCCTCAGGAGTATGAAACAATTGGGCAAACTCCGACAGTTTCACGCATCATCCCACAGGAAGGTGAACAAGATCAACAGACACACGCCAGTCAAGGCCTTGCCTACTCTTCCGCTGCAAACTACATGTCAACATTTCAACCAAACTGAAGTACTAGCGTGCATTTTCGTTCAGCTTAGTCTAACTTTTGTGAAACACTAATGTTACTTTTAAGGTTCATATAAATCTTTTATAGACAATAGCATTATGATATTATCAATATTGTTATATGACTGTAATTAGCAATGCTTAATAATAAAAATAAACAATTAAATAAATAATTAAATAAATTTTTACTTACCTTCAAGTATTCATTCTGCTGCACCTTGTAGATAGCTTCACATGTTTCGGGAATGATTTCACTTAACGCTTGTTTCGATATAATTGCTGTGAATTCCAGGTCTTTGTAACTTCTACCAGTTGCCAAAAATCTTAAAGTTGCTGTTAGCCTTTCATGTGCTGATATTGCTGTTCTCATACAAGTATTTTCTTTGTTGATATGCGGTGGTGTCACCAATTCCAATAAATAAGTATATGTGTCAATGTCCATTCGCAAGTAGTTCCGCCAATCATTAGTTCATCACGTAATTCACGCAATAATTTGATATGGGAAAAGTGCTGCCTTTTTAGAAGCCACTTCCGCGACCACTTTGAACGCCGGGTACTTCTGAGATATTCCAATCTTTTTTTTAACAATACACATCGCGAAAATCGACCAGAGTTGTACCTCCTCCATGGCGATCTCACACAAAACTGAGCAAAATATACGGATATGTCTGTGCCGTGTGGACGCTCTGCAAATTGCAACGTTTTCATTCCGTCTTAAGACTGCGCAGACAAAACGTTGTGCAAAACGGAGCGTGTGGACCGGCTTTAACAAATTAACTGTAGCATAGTAACTTAATTTCTTTTTCAGCCTCCTGAGCAAGTAACAACAGGCTTCCCAAGTCAGCGACCTTTGTAGCCTGAGCATGTAGCAACATGCTTTTCAAGTCTGAACAGGCAACGCTACAGCAACTTGTTATCTCAGCTCTTGGCTCAGTCTGTTTATGGTGCTCCAAGATGAAACATACTGTATGTGAATTTACAGTAGGGGTTTATTTTCTCCAAATAGAGTGGTTTATTAACAGTATTACTTTATATTGTGTGTGAAACAGAAGTGTATTTTATTTACAGTTAACTTAATCAAGTGTATGAGTCATGGCTTAACAGTTAATTATTATTATTATTTATTATTATGTAAATGGAAGTGACAAACAAGATTTGAACAGTTTACATTTACTGTAAATATTTTATATAATTGTGCATAGAAAACCTGTAGGAGTTATTTACTAATTTTAGTGCACAATATTGATCTACTGATTTTTTGCTAAGTTTTTTTACATTATTTATTTAATTTTAAATTATCGTACTATCAAGATTAAATGGATGCTAAATGCAGCATAGGGGATTTAACATTAACCGACTGCCACAAAACTTCTTTCATAAAAAATAAATGTACATAAAATGTAAGTAATTTATCCGAAGAAGAAATCAATCTAATTGAACTAAGGACTGGGAAAGAGGATGATGGGGGAACAATATTTGTTTTCACCATAAATATTACTACTTGAATAAATATGAATTTTTACAAAAGAAATGCTGTGATCCATAAAAAGAAACTTACGAAACCAATAACAAAAACACTGAGAGTAGTCACTGTACAGCAAAACAAAGTATCAGTTTCAAAAGATTCAAAATAAAACCAGGGGCAAAACTATGTGTCTCCTGTCGTAAAACCTTGTTTAAGGGGACTGTTACCAAAAAAAGAAAGTTGTTCAAAGTTTTGAATATTGTGTTCTTCTTTTAGAGATGTGTGAGTTTTTATAAGCCATAACATCATTTTATAACAAGGTTTATATTTTGTACCTTGGGTGGTCAGTGACACATATACTAGTTAAGGATTTTTACTTTTAAAAAGTTTTATACTTAACTTTCTACTTTACATTAATTTTTATAATCCCTATATTTTATTCCGCCAGGATGCGCATAACAGAGTTATCCTCCGGGCACATAGTTTATTGCCAAAAAATTTCAGTTTCTTGCGTTCGGCAGCCGTGAGCATCTAGTTACCTCACGAGCCTCTTTCTAGGAATCGTATGCGATACCGTAATCCACCCTCTAACACCACTGCTCAGTGTCAGATGAGATCGCGTAGATACCTGAAGGATTTCTCCTTGTGCGCCTTCTCGCGTTACTGTATTCTTGGAGTAAAACTCCTCGTGCGCCCGTTCGTGTGACCGATTTTCATAGTGTGAATTTATTAATTTATTTGTGAGTTTATTAATTATATACTGTTGTGCGAGGTGTACTATACAAAATTGACCCTGAGGAAGAAAATAGGATTGCCAGACTTTTAGAAAGTGTAGAAAAGGAGGTGAGTGAAAATGAAGTTTTGAGACCTTTCGGAGGGTTTAGGAGAGAACTTTTCAATGAAATCGATGAGGAAGAAGAACTTTATAATGGAAACGATGATGTTGAAGATCTTGACTGTATACTAGTTCCAATAGGTGATGACAGAGCAGAGCAAGAAAATGATGCAGTAGAGGAATTGCCACACTATACACACAGTACAGGGTGAGGCAGAAAGGATGAATGTTTTTAGAACAGATAGTATTCTGATGGGAGTGGGGCGACTGAAGTGGCCATGTGTTCGGTAGAACATACCATTTTGTCTAGTCATTGTTTAGTCATAATGGAGTCGTAGAGTGTGCAACACCGTGTGTTTACTTACGACAGTTTTCTTCGTAATAATGAGAGTATTGTTGCAGTTCAGCGCGGGTTTCGTCGTCATTTTAATCTTGCGAGAAATAACAGTGTACCCACTCGTAACACCATTTTACGTTGGATTCAATCATTTTGTTCAGTAGGAACAGTGATGAATAAACGACCGCCAGGGGCTCATCGCACTGTACGCACTCCAGAAAATGTGGAAAGAGTTCGGCAAGCCATACTCCGTAGTCCTGGTCGATCTGCTAGGAGACATTCTTCTGAACTGAACATCAGTAATCGGTCAGTAAGGCGTATTTTACATAACGATCTAGGATTTCATCCCTACAAAATTGCCATGGCTCAACAATTGAATCCTGGCGATTATGTAAAGCGGCTAAATTTTGCTCGAGAAATGAAGGCCATACTTGACCAAAATGAAAACATCATTTTGTTTACGACAGATGAAGCACATTTTCATTTGAATGGTACCGTTAATCAGCAGAACTGTCGTTATTGGTCAGATTTAAATCCAAAATTAATTCATGAGAGACCATTACACAGTCCCAAGGTGACAGTTTGGTGTGTTGTGAGCAGTTCAGTTGTTATTGGTCCATACTTTTTTGATGACGACACGGGACCACTGTAACTGTAACCTCGGAGCGTTATAGACAGATGTTCACTGAATTCTTCCTACTTCAACTAAGAAGAAAACGTATTCCTATCTGGCAAGTATGGTTTCAGCAGGACGGGGCGACAGCTCACACAGCAAGAAATTCAATGGAAGCAATTCGGGCTGTTTTTCGTGATCGCGTCATTTCTCGGTTTGGTGACAGTAATTAGCCTCCTCGTTCCCCAGACCTGTCCATGTGCGACTACTTCTTGTGGGGTTTCCTCAAGTCACGTGTTTACCAGCATAAACCACGTACACTTCAAGAACTAAAGGAAGCAATTCGCTGAAAACTAGTAAAGTGCATCGCTGAAAACGGCCGTCACCTGTCGGATGTTGTTTTCAAACAGCACAATGACCCGAAATTACAAACGGCTTCCTGGAAGCAGGAAGTACGCAGATTTTTCTTCTGAAAATTAGAAGAGTGCTTTAACGCCATAAGATCTGGGGAAATGACCCAGCGAAACGCAGAAGCCTTTTATGGCATAAGTAGATCTACTATTAAAAGGAGACTAAAAAAATACTGGTATCGATGTAGTGAAGAGACCTGGACATCTGACCGTTTTTACTAATCAAGAAGAGATAGCTTTTTCCACTCATTTGATGAAAGTATGTGACTTCGGGTTTTCTGTAGATGAGCTAGATTTCCGATTCTTAATAAAGTCCTATCTTGATAAGCAAGGGAAACAAATCAAATGTTTCCAAAACAATATGCCTGGACGTGATTGGGTTAAATAATTTTTGAAAAGGCAAACTAATTTATCTGTAAGATTTGCCAACAACATAAAAAGGTCACGAGCAGCAATAGATGAAAAAATTATCACTGAGTATATAGATAAATTGAGTATGGTGACAAAAGATGTCCCACCAAAAAATATCTATAATTACGACGAAACCGCAATGTCAGATGACCCAGGAAGAAGCAAAATTATCTGTCGTCGTGGTTGTAAATATCCCGAGAGAGTGCTCAATTCCTCAAAATCTAATGTGTCAGTAATGTTTTGTGGCAATGCTGCTGGTTCATCCATCCCCCCTTATATAATTTATAGAGCGGAGCACCTGTGGAAAACGTGGACAGAGAATGGGCCACCAGGTGCGAGATATAATCGAAGCAAACATGGTTGGATTGACCTAGCTACGTTTGAAATTACCTATTACCTACCTATTACCCGTATTAAAAAAAACAAGAGGGCCAAAAAGCACTGATCGGAGACAATTTGTCCTCTTATCTAAGTGTTAAAGTGTTACAATTATGTGGTGAAAACAATATAAGTTTTATTTGTTTACCACCAAATTCATCTCACTTAACCCAGCCCCTAGACGTGGCCTACTTTAGGCCGCTGAAAGCTAAGTGGAGGGAGGTTTTAGTGAGATGGAAAAAGTCGGAAGCTGGAAAAGTAGCAGGATGCTTACCAAAAGATCAGTTCCCCATGTTACTAAGAGGATCTGAATGCTACGACAGAAAGTAACATCAAGGCGGGATTTAAAAAGGCTGGAATTTTTCCTTCAAATAAAGAAGAAATCCTGGCAAGTTTGCCTCAAAGAGACAGATCTCTAAACCTTACGTTAGTAGATGTTTTCCTTGCACATCTTGAAAAGAGGCGGCAAGAATTTGTGAAGCCTCAAGGAAGGAAAAAAATTAATGTTGCACCTGGCAAAAGCGTCAATGCATCTGATCTTGAGCCACCAACTTCTACGGATGTGGAACAGGCATCAACTTCTCGTAAGGCCACAAAAAGAAATTCCATGGCAAAAAAGTAAAAAGCCAGATCCATCTGATTCTACCAGTGAGGATGAAGACGCCTTTAGCATCCAAGACTCAGAAGAAAGTGATTTAGTTTTATCAGAGACCTCCGAGGATGAAATGTTCGAACCATTGCCAGATCCCCAGCCTCAACTATTATCATCAGTTTCCGGCGGCTCTTGTCTCGATCCCGATAAAATCATCGAAGCTAAAAAGAACATAAAAAATTCCATAAAACTAGGAAATTTCGTGTTAGTATCGTGGAACGATACACAGTTTATCCAGGAATGGTTTCGACCATCGACCAGACTGGCGCCTTTGTTGACTGCATGGAGCCTACAAAAAAGAACTGGAAATGGCCGGCAGTAAAAGAAATTTTACATTACAAGTGGTGTGACATCAAGGACATTATTAGCCCACCCAGGCCATTTAAGAGAGGGTTGTTTACACTTCCTAAAAATATTGTTTAATACAGTTAGTTTTCATGATTCGAGTTTCATTTGGACAGTTTTCAAGTTTATTTTTTATTAAGGTAGTCAGTAAAAAATGTGTGCCTTAATTTCACTTTCTCTAATGAAAAATTAAATAAATTTTCGTATTCAAACTGTTACTTTTATATTTTTTTTAAATCCTGGGTCCTACTTGATCCCATAACCTTGGTATAATGGACTTTTGCATTAAAACAAGAAATGGGTTCAAGTAACCCCAGCCGGGGGTTACTTGAACCCAATTTTCAAAATACTAAACAAAATACTTAAAATGATAATGAAAATATAAAACTTATAAAAAGTACTGGGTGGCGCAGAAAGGATGGTCGGATTTGAACTGCGTAGTACCAGTGGAAGGTGTGGAGGGGGGACCACTGCCGGCCGTCTGCAAGTCAGCCATTACACCCAGTTTGCCACGAGATGGCGCAGTGGACGGTCGATCATCGTGTTTTTTGCTGTGGAACAGTTTTTCAGAATTAACACGTTCGCTACCGATATGTTAAATAAAAAACATATATATAGACCAGCTGTCCCATATATGCGCCGTACGGTTTTTACTCCTGGACCAGCGTCCCACATATGAGCCGCTCGGGCCCGCTGATACAGACCGACGGCGCATATTTGGGACAGTGTTCTATTGTTACTAATAATATCCTGACAAATCACTGGTCTATTTTAACGGTTTAATATTTTCGTATCGGTCTCTGGGGGTGTCTGGCGCAAATATGGGACGGTTGGTCTCTGGATAAGTCAAAGTCAATGACCTGTATTTACGGTATATATTTCACTGGTCTCAACAGTATTAGTTTGTGAAATGCTCGTCCGGCCGCGCCACTGCAGCAGAGCACGTGGTTCACTAAGTTTGAGGTTATGTTCAGTGAATGAGGTTACGTTCTGTGAGTAAGTTTACGTACTGTATAAGCTTCTATCTGATTTTTTATGAACATGGAGCCAAATAGAAAACGAAGGCGTGTGTGTACCAACAGTGAGATTGACCGTGAGTTAATTGATAGTGACAGTGACACTGAAATAAGTTCTTTATTTTCATCAGATGGTAACAGTGAGTACATTCCAACCTCTAACAGTAGTGATGATTCTAGTAGTGAAGTAGACCGCAATGAAGTTGTTACTGAAGTAGAGGCACATGAATATGTGCAGAATCAAAATAATTTTACCGATGATGTTAATGTACAGTTCGTTGCCAATGAAGTCCACAATGATCATATCAGTATTAATGGTTGTTGGACTGACACGAACAAAGTCCCACTAATTCATGATTTTGTGGGTGAAGAAAAAGTGAATATACAAACAACTGATCCAGTTGAAGTGTTTGGCAATATTTTTGACACCGCCCTGTTAGAAAAAATTGTCACATGGACAAACACCAGAGCTGGAATCATGCGAGGGACACCTCTTTCCAAACATGCTCATCTAAACTTTTGGGAAAATGTTTCTGTTGAAGAATTGAAAAAATTTTTAGGTTTGTGTATGTTGATGGGTAATGTAAACCTTCCATCTATAAAACACTATTGGTCCAAGGACGGCTTATATGAGCATCCTATCTTTGGCCGGACCATGTCCCGCAATCGTTTTGAATGTATTTTAAGATGTTTGTGTTTTTATGATCCAAACATAGACTCCACAGACAATAGGATGCATAAAATTGAGAATGTCCTCAATGATATCTTAGCAAACTCTGTTAGGGTTTACAGCCCTGGGAAGTCACTTTCTCTAGATGAGGCTATGGTCCTCTTCAGAGGCCGACTGTCGTTTTCGGCAGTATATAAAAAACAAATCACACAAGTACGGTATAAAACTGTACGAACTGACAACATCTGATGGATTCATTTTAAATATCATCATCTACTTAGGAAAGGGGACACTTATTGACAAAGAAAAGGGCCACGCCTTTGAAGTTGTGAGAAAGTTAATGCAGAACTACCTCGGCAAAGGCCACATAATCTTTCTCGACAATTTCTACAACAGCGTGGACCTGGCCGAGTACCTCATGACCAACCAGACTAACATGTGTGGTACTCTACAGTCAAATAGAGTTGGGAATCCGCAAGTTGTGGTGCAAACAAAACTGAAAAAGGGGGAGTGTGTGAGCCGTCAAAGAGGTGACGTTACCGTCATGAAATGGCGAGATAAAAGAAATGTTTTGACTATTTCAACTTCAAATGGCCCCGAGATGGAGGAAACAAGAACAAAAAGGGGAGAAGTGATCCAAAAGCCCAGCATGGTTGTTCGCTACAACAAGGGTATGAGTGGGATTGATCGCAGTGATCAAATGATCTCTTATTATTCCACTCCTAGAAAGTCTCTTCGGTGGTACATAAAAATATTTTTCCACCTGCTAGATGTATCACTGTGGAACAGCACATTTATTTTTTCCAAATTGACAACGAAGACAACCTATCTGAATTTCAGAGACATTATTATAAAACAATACATTCATGTAGAACCCATTCCACGGAAACCTCGCCCCATCCGCTCTTCACAGACGACTCATGCTCCTGTCAAGCTGGAAAAGCGACTGAGGTGCCATGTCTGCCGAGAAGCACACAATACAAGGAAGCAAACCTTTTATGCCTGCTCTATTTGCAAGGACTCTAAAGACAAACCATTTGGCCTTTGCATGCCAACTTGTTTCAATCTATGGCATGAGAAGTAGGCCCAAACATCCAATTTATCTCAAGTACACTTTTGTTTGAATTTATTTGTAATCTTTGTAATGTAAAAGTTTGATTTATATGTCTTATAAAATATGTAAAATAAACTTGTTCATGGAATGGTAAATAAACTTTCCGGTAGAGTGGTAGAGACTCCGAGCCGTGGTGTACAAGTTAGGAGTAGCTCCAGTTTAATATTTAGTTTAATTAAGTGTTTGTTAGTTTTGCTGAGCTGTTCTCCTTCTGACATGTGCGGCTAAGTTTACGGCCCCTCACTGATGAGTAAGTTTTGCTTTCTTTTAAATTTTAGTGATTATTTTTATTTTTCAAACTGTGAAGGTTAAGAGCACATGGTTTTCCAAATTGTAGTTTTGCCTTTTATTAAATTTTAGTACTTCTGGCTGTTAACTAATTTTTAAATTGGCTTTCAAATTATTTCTCTTACACTTTTATTAGTTTTCACCCTTTCTATTCGGCTTAAATTAATTTTCTGTCTCTCAGTGAGGACCAGTCCTAGGCTATATGTTACAGTTCATTTTTATTCTGCAGCCAATATTGTTTGTTATGTGTCACTTGTTATGTAGTTTTTGTAAACAAACCCAGAGAGACTGCTGAAGGTTCATTTTACTAAATGTTTAAGCCTTTCTGAGAGATGTAACGTTCTTCGGGTCTTTTAGCCCATAACTCCCCCTTATAGCCTACTTGGTTAATTTAAGGCCTTCTGCCATCAAATTTTAAATTTAGATTCCTGTTAATAGGCTGCTACTTATGGCCATCAGTTTTTTTTCTAATAATTTAATTTTTTTTTTACCAAGAGTAAAACGCTTAAATTTTTGTTCTGTGACAGAGGGGATTTTCATACTAACTTTCTTTGGGGTTGTTGTTTTGAGTTGGGAATTTTATTTTAAGTGCAGAATGCCCTTCCCCTGCTTATATTCTTTATTTATTTGTTATTGTTATTGTTGCCATTTATATAGTTTATATTTTGTTATTTATTTTTAAGTTAGTTTTAGATATATTTAGTTATTTCTTGGATTTCATTAGGAGCCCGCCCTTAGCCGAAGGATACCGGGTGAAATTGGCATTTCTTGTTTCAAATTATGGCGTTTCTAATTTTTGTATGCAGGTGCACCTGACAAGGATTGTTTGAGGTATCTACTACTGCAGGCACTTTTTATTTTTTTTTTAATTTTTTTTATTTATAGTATATATACATATATATTTCTATTGACTGGATAGGCCTATGTTTTGTCTTAGTGAATGAACCTGAGTATACTGACCACGGTGTTCTTATTTTACCTAGTTAGTTTTGATCCGGCATCCCGTTCGCCGCCATGGGCGCGCGCTTCCCTGATGTTTGCTGTGGGTGTGCGAGCGGCGATGTAACGGTTTCAACGCTCATATAACAAATTGGGAGTAAAATATACAAAATACCTTGGAGATGGTGACTCCAAAGGTTTTGAGGCAGTTTTAGAAAGTCAACCTTATGGCAAAGATGTAGATATTGAAAAGCTGGAATGTGTCGGGCATGTTCAAAAAAGGCTCGGCAAACGGCTTCGAAAGCTAAAGAAGATAAAAAGGAAAAACTGAGTGATGGAAAAAGTCTAGGGGGCAAAGGCAGGTTGACTGATGACAAAATTGACAACTTGCAGTGATATTATGGCTTAGCCATTCGTAATAATGCTACCAGTGTAGACGATATGCGAAGGGCAATTTGGACTAGCTATTTTCATACGTTATCGACGGATGATAAACCACAACAATCACTCTGTCCACAAGGAAAGGACTCCTGGTATGGTTATAATAAAGCCCAGGAATTAAAAACTACTTACAAACATAGGAATTCTTTACCAGAGGCTATTATGTTGGCCATAAAGCCTATTTACAAAGACCTGACTAAAGGTGAATTCTTGAAACGCTGTCTTCACGGTAAGACTCAAAATCCTAATGAGAGCTTCAATTGCTGTATATGGCAAAGAATAAAAAAAAACTGGATTTGTAGGTCTACAAACACTTAGGCTAGGAGTCTCAGATGCAGTTGTTGCTTTTAATGAGGGATCAATCGCCAAAGCAAATGTTTTGGAAAGGATTGGAATTAAACCTGGCATGAGCACAAATCAAACTTTGAAATCTATTGACCGTGTACGGATTATGAAGGCTAATAAAGAGGCTGAAGAAGGTAACAAGAAGAAGAGAGTTAGGAGAAGGCTGTTGAAGTGGAAATTGGAGGATAACGATGAGCAAGAGTACTGTCCAGGAGGGTTCTGATACCATCAAAGGTTAGTTTTCTTTATATTGTGTTTTCCGACAGTTTAGTTATTTGCGCTTAGGTACCATTATCTCCTAAAATAATCTAGATAAAGACTTGAAATTTACAGTGATTATTATCTACATGTAGGGCTACACAAAGCACTAAAAAAATGTATAAATATATTGTTTATAATTTAAAAAAAATTTATTTATATTTTTTTTAAATTGTGAAAAAATTGGTTTTTAAAAATTATTTTTTTCTTTTTATAATAATTTTATTAGTGGTTTATGACTCTTAACCCATCTAGATGACTTGGTGAGAATTTGGTGATATTTACTCAAATAGTTTTTGAGAACAATGTACCTAACCTAACACGAAACGCTCCATTTAAATAGCATTGCGACAGGTAGGTGCCAGTCTCCCCATAAGAGCAGGTATACACTGTCTAACCTGTGCTTCTTTCAAGCTGATTTCAACTTAGATGTTGAATGGAACTTTTTTGCAAGCTCTCACGGAAAAGGAGCAGTGGATGGAATAGGAGGCACTGTAAAAAGGAATGTCTGGACTGCTGAAAAATCCAGGACAGTCAATATTGGTAACGCTCAAGAGTTTCCAGACTAAGATAAAATCTTTATATGTAAGTAAAGATTATATAAGTAAAAATGAGAATATGTTGGACAAAAGGTGGGAGAAAGTTAAACCTATACTTGGGATTCAGTCCTGTCATCACTTTAGACCTTACAATTGCACAGACTTGTTAATTGCTAAAACATTTACGTCTTTGACGAACAAGTTTGTGTCATTGAATGTGAGGGAGAAATTCGTACGGCTCAAGTCAAGAGGCGCTTGTCGTACAGGGAAATTTATTCAGAATCGGACTCTTCTGATGAAGAAAGAAACAACGCGGTCGTTGGAATTTTACAGGACTTTTCCGATGTTGATGCAGCTGATTTTCAAGAAAAAGATTTTGTTGTTTTTGTTGTGTTGTTTGAGGGTGAACATTTTCCAGGATAGGTGACGGAGGTTAAAACAGAAGAAAACAACTATCTATATAAAGTGCAATGTATGACAAAATCTGGAGCTAACTGGAAGTGGCCTGATTTTCCTGATGAAATGTTTTATACAAAAAATGAAATCCTTAACAAAATTGATCCTACTTCGGTAATACCAGTTTCAAATCGAGGTGTTTTCAAAGTTAGTGAGCCAGCGTTAGAAGTGGCATGGTTGAATTTCAAAGAGAGCTAGAGCGTCTAAATATTAATTGTTCAATCATGTTAAATAGACATGAAAAATAAGACTTTAAAATGTGTCGATTCTATAACTTTAATGTACACAAACTTACAAAGCTTATGTACCCTGTGTAATACCTTAAGGTTTGATTAAGGTTTTCTTTGAATTTAATAGAACCAAATTAAATGGTTAATAAGAAGTTCAGTGGTTTTTTTTTACATTTAAGTGCCTTAAAACACATTAACAACAATGTATTATCTATGTAAACATCATAAAATTAATTTAATTGTTCGTAAAATGTAATAAGTGTAGTAAGTTTGAAAACAAAAAAGACAAAGTAACAGCCGTAACATTTTCTGTAACACCCGTAACAACACTTTTCAATTTCTATTTCAGAACTGTTTCAACATACAAAAAATTAAAATGCAATTTTATTTATTTTAGATTGTTAAGCTTCCAAATAAAAAATACTTCAACCTTTTAACAATGCAAAATTAACAGAGTTTATGATACTTTCATGACAATCCTGATGAAATGTTTTATACAAAAAATGAAATCCTTAACAAAATTGATCCTACTTCGGTAATACCAGTTTCAAATCGAGGTGTTTTCAAAGTTAGTGAGCCAGCGTTAGAAGTGGCATGGTTGAAGTTCAAAGAGAGCTAGAGCGTCTAAATATTAATTGTTCAATCATGTTAAATAGACATGATTGATAAACCAAAATGAAAATAAAATCATAATATAATTATTTTTTACCAACCCAGCCGGGGGTTACTTGAACCCAATTTTCAAAATACTAAACAAAATACTTAAAATGATAATGAAAATATAAAACTTATAAAAAGTACTGGGTGGCGCAGAAAGGATGGTCGGATTTGAACTGCGTAGTACCAGTGGAAGGTGAGGAGGGGGGACCACTGCCGGCCGTCTGCAAGTCAGCCATTACACCCAGTTTGCCACGAGATGGCGCAGTGGACGGTCGATCATCGTGTTTTTGCTGTGGAACAGTTTTTCAGAAATAATGAATCTTTTATTACTGTGCAACGATCGTTTCGACAACGTTTTGGTGTAGCGCGTGGTTAACCCATTCCAGATCGCAGATCCATATCACGTTGGGTGACTGCATTCCGGACAACAGGGTCTGTCATGAGTGGTAAATCTACTGGGCGTCTACGTACGGCAGTTACTCCACAGAACATATTGAGAATGTTAGAGCGTCAGTGTTTCACAGTCCGCGTCATTCCACCAGGCGTCGTGCTTAAACTTTAGGCCTCAGCCGTCGTTCGTTGCAGCGCATTTTAAGCCGTGCGTTACAGTTTCACCCATACAAAATTATGATCACGCAAAAGCTCTATGATCGTGATTTTGAGCACCGAAGACGATTTTGTGAAACAATATTGGAAATTTTGTACTCTAATAATGATGTTGTGCATTTAATGTCAGATGAAGCCCATTTCCATTTAGACGGCTATGTCAACAAACAAAACTATAGGTATTGGGCAGCAACTAATCCCAGAGAATTGCACCAAAAGCCTCTTCATAGTGCTAAAGTAACAGTCTGGTGTGGTTTTTTTTTTTTTTTTTTTTTTTTTTTTTTTTTTTTTTTTTTTATAAGGGGCGAAAAACACAGCGGTTATCATCGCCCTCGAAGAGAAAATTGGCACCTACTCGTATTTTGGTGGTGTCAATTAGGCAAACATAGATTACATTCTATAATAAAAAATATAAATAGGAATCAAGGCAAGTAGGTGAGTAAATAATTTTAAATAACCTTATAACTAGATAACAATACATGTAACTAGGGAAAGACTGTAGAGAGGTCTTAATCCATATAGGAGCTAAAAATATAAATAGAGACATAAATAAGGACAAGGTACATAACATTAATTAAATAAACTGTAAAAACTTAACAAATTTTACTGCTACCAAGGTAGCCTGTAAAGGGGGCTAATTTGGCAGCTGTCATAAATAAAAATTAAATAATAAAATTAATAAATGTTAACAACAATTAAATAATCGGCAATAGATAAACTTAACACAATACTACATATATTTTGTTTATCAGCGTTTATCCATATTGAAATAAGCATGTTTTTATTTTATTATTATAATGCATGCAATATTTTACTTCTTCTCTACTACATAGTGATTTTATTTCTTTGTTTTGTAACAGGGGCGGAAAGTTCCACGTAAACGTTTGGTGAACTCCGTCCGGAGCTCCAAAGGATCCTCAGTCGTGTCAACATCATTGATGGACAGTTGAGATGACATAGATGATGACGTGTTAGGGTTCCTAACAGGCACTTTTTGACCTGTTATCGACTTTAGTTTGAATATTCTTCTTAAGCTTTTCTGACAATTTCTTCTCTCTTCTAAACTTAAGGCAGGTTTCAAATTTTGCTGAACTTTATCTCTATACGTAAGACCTCCTGGTGAAGGTTTAACATAAGACTGTGCATTAGGTTTAGAGGATGGTCTGAACGTCTCGGGGAGATTTACTGGGCAAGAATACCACAGACTGTTCCCCAGCACCTGCAGCGAGGTGCTGAACCAGAGCAGCCACCTGCTCAGTCAATGCACGCACCATACCCTCCAAGACTGTACATGAGGAACACTGTGCAGTCTGAACAGGGACAGATACAGCTTCAGAGTAGGAAACTCCTTTTTTTGGAGTTGGGGCGATCCTCCTCCTGTACTCTTTACGCGCCTCGTTAAATGAAAGCTTTTCGATAGTCATAATTTTTAATATTTCTTTTTTCTTCTTTAAAGATGTTACACTCTCTTGAGTATGCGGATGTTTTTCCCTTGCAATTGATGCATCGCGTCTCATTTTTGCACCCCTCCTCTTGGTGTCCTTCATCCATCACACAGCGGGAAACATGTCTCCACTCCGGGTTCGAACACACACCTTTACTGGAGTGCCCCGAACCTCTGACAGCGGAAACACCGCTGGGGGTTTTTAAAGTACGGCCGCACAGACAAAGACATATAACCGGCTTTGATGGTTATCTGGCGGATGGTGGTTTTGCAAAGGTTAAAATAAGACCCGGGGTAGGAACCTTTACCCCGTTTTCGGTCCGAACAATCCTGACCACATCAGTCACCATCTCGCACTGCAGCTCAACCTTTATTTCCTCTTCACTGCAGTCCATAAGGTCTCGACAGAAAACGATTCCCTTGGAAGAGTTCAGAGAGGCATGAGGCTGGACAGTAAATCGCTACCTGGTCAAAAAAATACTCGTCATTTTAAGGAACTTCTTGGATTGGATGCAATTTGCAGCCTCCAACAGGATAGTTCCATTCCTCAGCTTCCTTATAGATTTAGGTTGCCCTCCACAGGCTACTAAAGATTTGTGGATAAGGAACGGGCTCACCTTAGTCAAAGTCTTTCCATCTTCCTTATGACTTAGCACAAGAAAATAAGGGAGTAGGAATAATTTATCTCATCGTCGGTTTGTTCTTTTTCCATTTTTTCTTTGCTTGGTTTTGATCGAGCTCCACATTCTGAGTCAGACAACTGCCGTTTCTTCTCTAGATCACTTTGATCTCTAGTTACTACTACGCTTCGCCCTAGTTTTGGGGTGGTTTCAGTTTCCATAAGTATTTTAACCAGGCGCATCGTGTGTAAGGGTGCAGGCCGAGATACACCGGGAACGGGCACGCCCTCGATAAAACTGGGGTCCCGTGGTGAGCCCAGGTTAATCTACCCCAGATCCCCGGGGCCGGTGTTGACCTCGTTTAACCAGGCTGGGTATACTCGCACGGCCTGGCCTCGCACGTTGCAGCAGGAGCTCCGACACTCCTGCTCAATACACACTTCCTGACCAAGGACATCGAAGTGGCTGGCTTCTGAACCAGTACATGACTTACGCCTCGGCAGAGACAAGCTCACATCAGCTCTCACCGACACCAGATAGGGCACCTAGTGCCGGCTTAAGCACTCCCAGCGAGCCATGTGCACTGGAACGGTCGAACAGAGCGGGTACTAATAGACCCTGGAGGGGGATAGGGTAGGAATTAAGGAAATGGTTAGGTGGGTCTGTGGGCAGTTTAAAAAAGTCATACCCAGGACGGAGTCTGGTGTGGAATGTCAAAATTGGGGATTGTTGGTCCTTATTTTTTTTGAGGATAACAACGCTAGGAACGTTACGTTAACATGCTACGTAGCTTTTTGGGGCCGAAACTGGGAGAGTTATGTGTAAATCGAGATCGAATTTGGTTTCAACAGGACGGGGCCACGGCCCACACAGCCAATGACTCCATGTGTGTCTTAACGCGGATGTTCCCCTACCACATCATCAAGCGTTTTGGAGATGTCCACTGGCCCGCTAGATCACCTGACCTCTCAGCCTGTGATTTTTTCTTTGGGGATACCTAAAGTCAAAAGTCTACATAAACAAGCCCCGAAACTTAATTGATCTGAAGGAGGCAATCAGTGCGGAAATTATGGCAATTCCAGAAGAAACTGTAGTGACAGTGATGTGAAAATTTCAAGGAAAGACTTGTGGAATGCAACACCGAGGAAGGACACCATCTTCCGGAAGTTATTTTCCGTACATGAATTTTGGAGGTTATTTCTTGTAATTGGGTGCCTGGGAGCATTTAGTTACGTAATTGAATAAAATTAATTTGTAAAACTGATGGAGTTATTTATTTAAAATCCGACCATCCTTTTTGCGCCACCCAGTAGAAGGTAAGTATCTCTAGTATAGTGTAGAAACGGTTATCAGCACGTATAACATTTTAAAGTCTTCTATAACTGTAGTAACTTAGAAAAAGTCAATATTTTGGGGTCAAGTAACCCCGGTTTACGGTACCTATTTTTATATTTTATATTATATAACATACAATTATACAATTTATGAATCTTTCTAATGTTATTTAATCACATAGAAGTGTTATTTGGTTAGTATTTACTTCAATATATACTGTTTATACAATGAAAATAGCGCTTTTACTAAACCTGGAGGAATACTCCGTGTGCGCCCTCTCACGTTATAGAATCTGTGCGCCTCCTGGCGGGTTATACGTTAAGGGGAGACTGCCACTTATATCTTCAAAAAATCGATTTTATTTTTATTGCACCTAAAAATTCTTCATGTTTCCTGATTAAGAAAATATATAGTTTATTATATCTATCTATTATATTAATGGGTATAAAAAATAAAATCGAGAGTTATGTCATTGTGGAAAGTGAATAGCGCGGAGGTTTCTTCCATATACATGTTTTCATGATTCATAAGACTTTCATTTTTGTTGTGTTGGCAATAGTCACTGGTTCTACTCATTGACTGTGCTTGAAGTCAACAGTCAGCTGTCAGTTGTGTTGATTTTGTTTTGTTTATTTTCTTTAACTTTAGTTCAGTGAGTAAACAAATACAAATCGTGATTTTTCAGATTTTTGGTGTTTTAGAAGTTTCTTGGAATGTGTTAGTACAAACTGTTTAGATCATATCTTATAATAATGCCCAGAATAAAGAAGTTCAACAAGTCTCACAAATCCTTTGGCAACAGGTATGCTAAGGTTAGGCCTACATCAGAAATTGAACCTACAAATCAAACTGTTGCAGCCAGCCTACCTAGGCCTAGTTCTACAAATAATGAATCTACCCCTAGTACTAGTAGGCCTAAACCTAAACAGTCTTCTACTTCTAAAAAGCTATCTCAGTCAAAATTGCCCTATAATTTACAATATGAGGAAAGTAATGTAAACATTATTATCAATCTAGAACTCTTGGCTGGAATAGTAAAATCTTTTATAAAATGCAAGTTCTGTAACAATGAAAATTGTGTTACTACGGAGGTGGATAAAGGTTAAAAAATGGTCTTGTTCACAAAATTATAATTAAATGTACAGTCTGTAAAGAATTTCATACTGGATTGACCTCTGACTTTATACGAAATCTTTCCGAAATTAATACAAGGTTCATTTATAGCCTTCGATCGATTGGTTGTGGTATATCTGCAGGTAAAATGTTCAAAGCAATTATGAATCTTGCACCCCCAAATACAAAAGTACTGACCTATACAAAAAGAATAATGAATGGAACTGTAGAAGTAAGTGAGGCATCCATGCGTAATAAAGCGCTTGAGGCTATAAAAGAAAATGGTGATAAAGTTGAAATCGCAGCTGCGTTTCGTGGCACGTGGCAGAAGCGCGGCCATACCTCTTTGGATGGTGTTGTCACAGTTACATCATTTGATGCAGGTAAAGTGCTAGATTATGACTGTTTGACAAAATTTTGTTTAGGCTGTGTAAATAACGCAAATTTAAACAACCCGGAGAAGATTAACTCACATAAAATCAAATGTAATGCAAACTATCAAGGAGCTAGTGGTGGAATGGAGGTGGTGGGTGCAAAAAACCTTTGTGCACGCTGAGCCGGTTCAATACCTATATCTCCCCGGCTCATGTGTGTTTTATATAGTGTATGTGTGTGTGGTTTATTGGCTGCAGAGCCCACTGACCTTTTGAAGGCGTCTGGCCTTTCCGGTAGAGTGGTAGAGACTCCGAGCCGTGGTGTACAAGTTAGGAGTAGCTCCAGTTTAATATTTAGTTTAATTAAGTGTTTGTTAGTTTTGCTGAGCTGTTCTCCTTCTGACATGTGCGGCTAAGTTTACGGCCCCTCACTGATGAGTAAGTTTTGCTTTCTTTTAAATTTTAGTGATTATTTTTATTTTTCAAACTGTGAAGGTTAAGAGCACATGGTTTTCCAAATTGTAGTTTTGCCTTTTATTAAATTTTAGTACTTCTGGCTGTTAACTAATTTTTAAATTGGCTTTCAAATTATTTCTCTTACACTTTTATTAGTTTTCACCCTTTCTATTCGGCTTAAATTAATTTTCTGTCTCTCAGTGAGGACCAGTCCTAGGCTATATGTTACAGTTCATTTTTATTCTGCAGCCAATATTGTTTGTTATGTGTCACTTGTTATGTAGTTTTTGTAAACAAACCCAGAGAGACTGCTGAAGGTTCATTTTACTAAATGTTTAAGCCTTTCTGAGAGATGTAACGTTCTTCGGGTCTTTTAGCCCATAACTCCCCCTTATAGCCTACTTGGTTAATTTAAGGCCTTCTGCCATCAAATTTTAAATTTAGATTCCTGTTAATAGGCTGCTACTTATGGCCATCAGTTTTTTTTTCTAATAATTTAATTTTTTTTTTACCAAGAGTAAAACGCTTAAATTTTTGTTCTGTGACAGAGGGGATTTTCATACTAACTTTCTTTGGGGTTGTTGTTTTGAGTTGGGAATTTTATTTTAAGTGCAGAATGCCCTTCCCCTGCTTATATTCTTTATTTATTTGTTATTGTTATTGTTGCCATTTATATAGTTTATATTTTGTTATTTATTTTTAAGTTAGTTTTAGATATATTTAGTTATTTCTTGGATTTCATTAGGAGCCCGCCCTTAGCCGAAGGATACCGGGTGAAATTGGCATTTCTTGTTTCAAATTATGGCGTTTCTAATTTTTGTATGCAGGTGCACCTGACAAGGATTGTTTGAGGTATCTACTACTGCAGGCACTTTTTATTTTTTTTTAATTTTTTTAATTTATAGTATATATACATATATATTTCTATTGACTGGATAGGCCTATGTTTTGTCTTAGTGAATGAACCTGAGTATACTGACCACGGTGTTCTTATTTTACCTAGTTAGTTTTGATCCGGCATCCCGTTCGCCGCCATGGGCGCGCGCTTCCCTGATGTTTGCTGTGGGTGTGCGAGCGGCGATGTAACGGTTTCAACGCTCATATAACAAATTGGGAGTAAAATATACAAAATACCTTGGAGATGGTGACTCCAAAGGTTTTGAGGCAGTTTTAGAAAGTCAACCTTATGGCAAAGATGTAGATATTGAAAAGCTGGAATGTGTCGGGCATGTTCAAAAAAGGCTCGGCAAACGGCTTCGAAAGCTAAAGAAGATAAAAAGGAAAAACTGAGTGATGGAAAAAGTCTAGGGGGCAAAGGCAGGTTGACTGATGACAAAATTGACAACTTGCAGTGATATTATGGCTTAGCCATTCGTAATAATGCTACCAGTGTAGACGATATGCGAAGGGCAATTTGGACTAGCTATTTTCATACGTTATCGACGGATGATAAACCACAACAATCACTCTGTCCACAAGGAAAGGACTCCTGGTATGGTTATAATAAAGCCCAGGAATTAAAAACTACTTACAAACATAGGAATTCTTTACCAGAGGCTATTATGTTGGCCATAAAGCCTATTTACAAAGACCTGACTAAAGGTGAATTCTTGAAACGCTGTCTTCACGGTAAGACTCAAAATCCTAATGAGAGCTTCAATTGCTGTATATGGCAAAGAATAAAAAAAAACTGGATTTGTAGGTCTACAAACACTTAGGCTAGGAGTCTCAGATGCAGTTGTTGCTTTTAATGAGGGATCAATCGCCAAAGCAAATGTTTTGGAAAGGATTGGAATTAAACCTGGCATGAGCACAAATCAAACTTTGAAATCTATTGACCGTGTACGGATTATGAAGGCTAATAAAGAGGCTGAAGAAGGTAACAAGAAGAAGAGAGTTAGGAGAAGGCTGTTGAAGTGGAAATTGGAGGATAACGATGAGCAAGAGTACTGTCCAGGAGGGTTCTGATACCATCAAAGGTTAGTTTTCTTTATATTGTGTTTTCCGACAGTTTAGTTATTTGCGCTTAGGTACCATTATCTCCTAAAATAATCTAGATAAAGACTTGAAATTTTCAGTGATTATTATCTACATGTAGGGCTACACAAAGCACTAAAAAAATGTATAAATATATTGTTTATAATTTAAAAAAAATTTATTTATATTTTTTTTAAATTGTGAAAAAATTGGTTTTTTAAAAATTATTTTTTTCTTTTTATAATAATTTTATTAGTGGTTTATGACTCTTAACCCATCTAGATGACTTGGTGAGAATTTGGTGATATTTACTCAAATAGTTTTTGAGAACAATGTACCTAACCTAACACGAAACGCTCCATTTAAATAGCATTGCGACAGGTAGGTGCCAGTCTCCCCATAAGAGCAGGTATACACTGTCTAACCTGTGCTTCTTTCAAGCTGATTTCAACTTAGATGTTGAATGGAACTTTTTTGCAAGCTCTCACGGAAAAGGAGCAGTGGATGGAATAGGAGGCACTGTAAAAAGGAATGTCTGGACTGCTGAAAAATCCAGGACAGTCAATATTGGTAACGCTCAAGAGTTTCCAGACTAAGATAAAATCTTTATATGTAAGTAAAGATTATATAAGTAAAAATGAGAATATGTTGGACAAAAGGTGGGAGAAAGTTAAACCTATACTTGGGATTCAGTCCTGTCATCACTTTAGACCTTACAATTGCACAGACTTGTTAATTGCTAAAACATTTACGTCTTTGACGAACAAGTTTGTGTCATTGAATGTGAGGGAGAAATTCGTACGGCTCAAGTCAAGAGGCGCTTGTCGTACAGGGAAATTTATTCAGAATCGGACTCTTCTGATGAAGAAAGAAACAACGCGGTCGTTGGAATTTTACAGGACTTTTCCGATGTTGATGCAGCTGATTTTCAAGAAAAAGATTTTGTTGTTTTTGTTGTGTTGTTTGAGGGTGAACATTTTCCAGGATAGGTGACGGAGGTTAAAACAGAAGAAAACAACTATCTATATAAAGTGCAATGTATGACAAAATCTGGAGCTAACTGGAAGTGGCCTGATTTTCCTGATGAAATGTTTTATACAAAAAATGAAATCCTTAACAAAATTGATCCTACTTCGGTAATACCAGTTTCAAATCGAGGTGTTTTCAAAGTTAGTGAGCCAGCGTTAGAAGTGGCATGGTTGAATTTCAAAGAGAGCTAGAGCGTCTAAATATTAATTGTTCAATCATGTTAAATAGACATGAAAAATAAGACTTTAAAATGTGTCGATTCTATAACTTTAATGTACACAAACTTACAAAGCTTATGTACCCTGTGTAATACCTTAAGGTTTGATTAAGGTTTTCTTTGAATTTAATAGAACCAAATTAAATGGTTAATAAGAAGTTCAGTGGTTTTTTTACATTTAAGTGCCTTAAAACACATTAACAACAATGTATTATCTATGTAAACATCATAAAATTAATTTAATTGTTCGTAAAATGTAATAAGTGTAGTAAGTTTGAAAACAAAAAAGACAAAGTAACAGCCGTAACATTTTCTGTAACACCCGTAACAACACTTTTCAATTTCTATTTCAGAACTGTTTCAACATACAAAAAATTAAAATGCAATTTTATTTATTTTAGATTGTTAAGCTTCCAAATAAAAAAACCTTCAACCTTTTAACAATGCAAAATTAACAGAGTTTTATGATACTTTCATGACAATCCTGATGAAATGTTTTATACAAAAAATGAAATCCTTAACAAAATTGATCCTACTTCGGTAATACCAGTTTCAAATCGAGGTGTTTTCAAAGTTAGTGAGCCAGCGTTAGAAGTGGCATGGTTGAAGTTCAAAGAGAGCTAGAGCGTCTAAATATTAATTGTTCAATCATGTTAAATAGACATGATTGATAGACCAAAATGAAAATAAAATCATAATATAATTATTTTTTACCAACCCAGCCGGGGGTTACTTGAACCCAATTTTCAAAATACTAAACAAAATACTTAAAATGATAATGAAAATATAAAACTTATAAAAAGTACTGGGTGGCGCAGAAAGGATGGTCGGATTTGAACTGCGTAGTACCAGTGGAAGGTGAGGAGGGGGGACCACTGCCGGCCGTCTGCAAGTCAGCCATTACACCCAGTTTGCCACGAGATGGCGCAGTGGACGGTCGATCATCGTGTTTTTGCTGTGGAACAGTTTTTCAGAAATAATGAATCTTTTATTACTGTGCAACGATCGTTTCGACAACGTTTTGGTGTAGCGCGTGGTGAACCCATTCCAGATCGCAGATCCATATCACGTTGGGTGACTGCATTCCGGACAACAGGGTCTGTCATGAGTGGTAAATCTACTGGGCGTCTACGTACGGCAGTTACTCCACAGAACATATTGAGAATGTTAGAGCGTCAGTGTTTCACAGTCCGCGTCATTCCACCAGGCGTCGTGCTTAAACTTTAGGCCTCAGCCGTCGTTCGTTGCAGCGCATTTTAAGCCGTGCGTTACAGTTTCACCCATACAAAATTATGATCACGCAAAAGCTCTATGATCGTGATTTTGAGCACCGAAGACGATTTTGTGAAACAATATTGGAAATTTTGTACTCTAATAATGATGTTGTGCATTTAATGTCAGATGAAGCCCATTTCCATTTAGACGGCTATGTCAACAAACAAAACTATAGGTATTGGGCAGCAACTAATCCCAGAGAATTGCACCAAAAGCCTCTTCATAGTGCTAAAGTAACAGTCTGGTGTGGAATGTCAAAATTGGGGATTGTTGGTCCTTATTTTTTTGAGGATAACAACGCTAGGAACGTTACGTTAACATGCTACGTAGCTTTTTGGGGCCGAAACTGGGAGAGTTACGTGTAAATCGAGATCGAATTTGGTTTCAACAGGACGGGGCCACGGCCCACACAGCCAATGACTCCATGTGTGTCTTAACGCGGATGTTCCCCTACCACATCATCAAGCGTTTTGGAGATGTCCACTGGCCCGCTAGATCACCTGACCTCTCAGCCTGTGATTTTTTCTTTGGGGATACCTAAAGTCAAAAGTCTACATAAACAAGCCCCGAAACTTAATTGATCTGAAGGAGGCAATCAGTGCGGAAATTATGGCAATTCCAGAAGAAACTGTAGTGACAGTGATGTGAAAATTTCAAGGAAAGACTTGTGGAATGCAACACCGAGGAAGGACACCATCTTCCGGAAGTTATTTTCCGTACATGAATTTTGGAGGTTATTTCTTGTAATTGGGTGCCTGGGAGCATTTAGTTACGTAATTGAATAAAATTAATTTGTAAAACTGATGGAGTTATTTATTTAAAATCCGACCATCCTTTTTGCGCCACCCAGTAGAAGGTAAGTATCTCTAGTATAGTGTAGAAACGGTTATCAGCACGTATAACATTTTAAAGTCTTCTATAACTGTAGTAACTTAGAAAAAGTCAATATTTTGGGGTCAAGTAACCCCGGTTTTACGGTACCTATTTTTATATTTTATATTATATAACATACAATTATACAATTTATGAATCTTTCTAATGTTATTTAATCACATAGAAGTGTTATTTGGTTAGTATTTACTTCAATATATACTGTTTATACAATGAAAATAGCGCTTTTACTAAACCTGGAGGAATACTCCGTGTGCGCCCTCTCACGTTATAGAATCTGTGCGCCTCCTGGCGGGTTATACGTTAAGGGGAGACTGCCACTTATATCTTAAAAAAATCGATTTTATTTTTATTGCACCTAAAAATTCTTCATGTTTCCTGATTAAGAAAATATATAGTTTATTATATCTATCTATTATATTAATGGGTATAAAAAATAAAATCGAGAGTTATGTCATTGTGGAAAGTGAATAGCGCGGAGGTTTCTTCCATATACATGTTTTCATGATTCATAAGACTTTCATTTTTTGTTGTGTTGGCAATAGTCACTGGTTCTACTCATTGACTGTGCTTGAAGTCAACAGTCAGCTGTCAGTTGTGTTGATTTTGTTTTGTTTATTTTCTTTAACTTTAGTTCAGTGAGTAAACAAATACAAATCGTGATTTTTCAGATTTTTGGTGTTTTAGAAGTTTCTTGGAATGTGTTAGTACAAACTGTTTAGATCATATCTTATAATAATGCCCAGAATAAAGAAGTTCAACAAGTCTCACAAATCCTTTGGCAACAGGTATGCTAAGGTTAGGCCTACATCAGAAATTGAACCTACAAATCAAACTGTTGCAGCCAGCCTACCTAGGCCTAGTTCTACAAATAATGAATCTACCCCTAGTACTAGTAGGCCTAAACCTAAACAGTCTTCTACTTCTAAAAAGCTATCTCAGTCAAAATTGCCCTATAATTTACAATATGAGGAAAGTAATGTAAACATTATTATCAATCTAGAACTCTTGGCTGGAATAGTAAAATCTTTTATAAAATGCAAGTTCTGTAACAATGAAAATTGTGTTACTACGGAGGTGGATAAAGGTTAAAAAATGGTCTTGTTCACAAAATTATAATTAAATGTACAGTCTGTAAAGAATTTCATACTGGATTGACCTCTGACTTTATACGAAATCTTTCCGAAATTAATACAAGGTTCATTTATAGCCTTCGATCGATTGGTTGTGGTATATCTGCAGGTAAAATGTTCAAAGCAATTATGAATCTTGCACCCCCAAATACAAAAGTACTGACCTATACAAAAAGAATAATGAATGGAACTGTAGAAGTAAGTGAGGCATCCATGCGTAATAAAGCGCTTGAGGCTATAAAAGAAAATGGTGATAAAGTTGAAATCGCAGCTGCGTTTCGTGGCACGTGGCAGAAGCGCGGCCATACCTCTTTGGATGGTGTTGTCACAGTTACATCATTTGATGCAGGTAAAGTGCTAGATTATGACTGTTTGACAAAATTTTGTTTAGGCTGTGTAAATAACGCAAATTTAAACAACCCGGAGAAGATTAACTCACATAAAATCAAATGTAATGCAAACTATCAAGGAGCTAGTGGTGGAATGGAGGTGGTGGGTGCAAAAAACCTTTGTGCACGCTGAGCCGGTTCAATACCTATATCTCCCCGGCTCATGTGTGTTTTATATAGTGTATGTGTGTGTGGTTTATTGGCTGCAGAGCCCACTGACCTTTTGAAGGCGTCTGGCCTTTCCGGTAGAGTGGTAGAGACTCCGAGCCGTGGTGTACAAGTTAGGAGTAGCTCCAGTTTAATATTTAGTTTAATTAAGTGTTTGTTAGTTTTGCTGAGCTGTTCTCCTTCTGACATGTGCGGCTAAGTTTACGGCCCCTCACTGATGAGTAATTTTTGCTTTCTTTTAAATTTTAGTGATTATTTTTATTTTTCAAACTGTGAAGGTTAAGAGCACATGGTTTTCCAAATTATAGTTTTGCCTTTTATTAAATTTTAGTACTTCTGGCTGTTAACTAATTTTTAAATTGGCTTTCAAATTATTTCTCTTACACTTTTATTAGTTTTCACCCTTTCTATTCGGCTTAAATTAATTTTCTGTCTCTCAGTGAGGACCAGTCCTAGGCTATATGTTACAGTTCATTTTTATTCTGCAGCCAATATTGTTTGTTATGTGTCACTTGTTATGTAGTTTTTGTAAACAAACCCAGAGAGACTGCTGAAGGTTCATTTTACTAAATTTTTAAGCCTTTCTGAGAGATGTAACGTTCTTCGGGTCTTTTAGCCCATAACTCCCCCTTATAGCCTACTTGGTTAATTTAAGGCCTTCTGCCATCAAATTTTAAATTTAGATTCCTGTTAATAGGCTGCTACTTATGGCCATCAGTTTTTTTTCTAATAATTTAATTTTTTTTTTACCAAGAGTAAAACGCTTAAATTTTTTGTTCTGTGACAGAGGGGATTTTCATACTAACTTTCTTTGGGGTTGTTGTTTTGAGTTGGGAATTTTATTTTAAGTGCAGAATGCCCTTCCCCTGCTTATATTCTTTATTTATTTGTTATTGTTATTGTTGCCATTTATATAGTTTATATTTTGTTATTTATTTTTAAGTTAGTTTTAGATATATTTAGTTATTTCTTGGATTTCATTAGGAGCCCGCCCTTAGCCGAAGGATACCGGGTGAAATTGGCATTTCTTGTTTCAAATTATGGCGTTTCTAATTTTTGTATGCAGGTGCACCTGACAAGGATTGTTTGAGGTATCTACTACTGCAGGCACTTTTTATTTTTTTTAATTTTTTTTATTTATAGTATATATACATATATATTTCTATTGACTGGATAGGCCTATGTTTTGTCTTAGTGAATGAACCTGAGTATACTGACCACGGTGTTCTTATTTTACCTAGTTAGTTTTGATCCGGCATCCCGTTCGCCGCCATGGGCGCGCGCTTCCCTGATGTTTGCTGTGGGTGTGCGAGCGGCGATGTAACGGTTTCAACGCTCATATAACAAATTGGGAGTAAAATATACAAAATACCTTGGAGATGGTGACTCCAAAGGTTTTGAGGCAGTTTTAGAAAGTCAACCTTATGGCAAAGATGTAGATATTGAAAAGCTGGAATGTGTCGGGCATGTTCAAAAAAGGCTCGGCAAACGGCTTCGAAAGCTAAAGAAGATAAAAAGGAAAAACTGAGTGATGGAAAAAGTCTAGGGGGCAAAGGCAGGTTGACTGATGACAAAATTGACAACTTGCAGTGATATTATGGCTTAGCCATTCGTAATAATGCTACCAGTGTAGACGATATGCGAAGGGCAATTTGGACTAGCTATTTTCATACGTTATCGACGGATGATAAACCACAACAATCACTCTGTCCACAAGGAAAGGACTCCTGGTATGGTTATAATAAAGCCCAGGAATTAAAAACTACTTACAAACATAGGAATTCTTTACCAGAGGCTATTATGTTGGCCATAAAGCCTATTTACAAAGACCTGACTAAAGGTGAATTCTTGAAACGCTGTCTTCACGGTAAGACTCAAAATCCTAATGAGAGCTTCAATTGCTGTATATGGCAAAGAATAAAAAAAAAACTGGATTTGTAGGTCTACAAACACTTAGGCTAGGAGTCTCAGATGCAGTTGTTGCTTTTAATGAGGGATCAATCGCCAAAGCAAATGTTTTGGAAAGGATTGGAATTAAACCTGGCATGAGCACAAATCAAACTTTGAAATCTATTGACCGTGTACGGATTATGAAGGCTAATAAAGAGGCTGAAGAAGGTAACAAGAAGAAGAGAGTTAGGAGAAGGCTGTTGAAGTGGAAATTGGAGGATAACGATGAGCAAGAGTACTGTCCAGGAGGGTTCTGATACCATCAAAGGTTAGTTTTCTTTATATTGTGTTTTCCGACAGTTTAGTTATTTGCGCTTAGGTACCATTATATCCTAAAATAATCTAGATAAAGACTTGAAATTTTCAGTGATTATTATCTACATGTAGGGCTACACAAAGCACTAAAAAAATGTATAAATATATTGTTTATAATTTAAAAAAAATTTATTTATATTTTTTTTAAATTGTGAAAAAATTGGTTTTTAAAAATTATTTTTTTCTTTTTATAATAATTTTATTAGTGGTTTATGACTCTTAACCCATCTAGATGACTTGGTGAGAATTTGGTGATATTTACTCAAATAGTTTTTGAGAACAATGTACCTAACCTAACACGAAACGCTCCATTTAAATAGCATTGCGACAGGTAGGTGCCAGTCTCTCCTCCCCATAAGAGCAGGTATACACTGTCTAACCTGTGCTTCTTTCAAGCTGATTTCAACTTAGATGTTGAATGGAACTTTTTTGCAAGCTCTCACGGAAAAGGAGCAGTGGATGGAATAGGAGGCACTGTAAAAAGGAATGTCTGGACTGCTGAAAAATCCAGGACAGTCAATATTGGTAACGCTCAAGAGTTTCCAGACTAAGATAAAATCTTTATATGTAAGTAAAGATTATATAAGTAAAAATGAGAATATGTTGGACAAAAGGTGGGAGAAAGTTTAAACCTATACTTGGGATTCAGTCCTGTCATCACTTTAGACCTTACAATTGCACAGACTTGTTAATTGCTAAAACATTTACGTCTTTGACGAACAAGTTTGTGTCATTGAATGTGAGGGAGAAATTCGTACGGCTCAAGTCAAGAGGCGCTTGTCGTACAGGGAAATTTATTCAGAATCGGACTCTTCTGATGAAGAAAGAAACAACGCGGTCGTTGGAATTTTACAGGACTTTTCCGATGTTGATGCAGCTGATTTTCAAGAAAAAGATTTTGTTGTTTTTGTTGTGTTGTTTGAGGGTGAACATTTTCCAGGATAGGTGACGGAGGTTAAAACAGAAGAAAACAACTATCTATATAAAGTGCAATGTATGACAAAATCTGGAGCTAACTGGAAGTGGCCTGATTTTCCTGATGAAATGTTTTATACAAAAAAATGAAATCCTTAACAAAATTGATCCTACTTCGGTAATACCAGTTTCAAATCGAGGTGTTTTCAAAGTTAGTGAGCCAGCGTTAGAAGTGGCATGGTTGAATTTCAAAGAGAGCTAGAGCGTCTAAATATTAATTGTTCAATCATGTTAAATAGACATGAAAAATAAGACTTTAAAATGTGTCGATTCTATAACTTTAATGTACACAAACTTACAAAGCTTATGTACCCTGTGTAATACCTTAAGGTTTGATTAAGGTTTTCTTTGAATTTAATAGAACCAAATTAAATGGTTAATAAGAAGTTCAGTGGTTTTTTTTACATTTAAGTGCCTTAAAACACATTAACAACAATGTATTATCTATGTAAACATCATAAAATTAATTTAATTGTTCGTAAAATGTAATAAGTGTAGTAAGTTTGAAAACAAAAAAGACAAAGTAACAGCCGTAACATTTTCTGTAACACCCGTAACAACACTTTTCAATTTCTATTTCAGAACTGTTTCAACATACAAAAAATTAAAATGCAATTTTATTTATTTTAGATTGTTAAGCTTCCAAATAAAAAAACCTTCAACCTTTTAACAATGCAAAATTAACAGAGTTTATGATACTTTCATGACAATCCTGATGAAATGTTTTATACAAAAAATGAAATCCTTAACAAAATTGATCCTACTTCGGTAATACCAGTTTCAAATCGAGGTGTTTTTCAAAGTTAGTGAGCCAGCGTTAGAAGTGGCATGGTTGAAGTTCAAAGAGAGCTAGAGCGTCTAAATATTAATTGTTCAATCATGTTAAATAGACATGATTGATAGACCAAAATGAAAATAAAATCATAATATAATTATTTTTTACCAACCCAGCCGGGGGTTACTTGAACCCAATTTTCAAAATACTAAACAAAATACTTAAAATGATAATGAAAATATAAAACTTATAAAAAGTACTGGGTGGCGCAGAAAGGATGGTCGGATTTGAACTGCGTAGTACCAGTGGAAGGTGAGGAGGGGGGACCACTGCCGGCCGTCTGCAAGTCAGCCATTACACCCAGTTTGCCACGAGATGGCGCAGTGGACGGTCGATCATCGTGTTTTTGCTGTGGAACAGTTTTTCAGAAATAATGAATCTTTTATTACTGTGCAACGATCGTTTCGACAACGTTTTGGTGTAGCGCGTGGTGAAACCCATTCCAGATCGCAGATCCATATCACGTTGGGTGACTGCATTCCGGACAACAGGGTCTGTCATGAGTGGTAAATCTACTGGGCGTCTACGTACGGCAGTTACTCCACAGAACATATTGAGAATGTTAGAGCGTCAGTGTTTCACAGTCCGCGTCATTCCACCAGGCGTCGTGCTTAAACTTTAGGCCTCAGCCGTCGTTCGTTGCAGCGCATTTTAAGCCGTGCGTTACAGTTTCACCCATACAAAATTATGATCACGCAAAAGCTCTATGATCGTGATTTTGAGCACCGAAGACGATTTTGTGAAACAATATTGGAAATTTTGTACTCTAATAATGATGTTGTGCATTTAATGTCAGATGAAGCCCATTTCCATTTAGACGGCTATGTCAACAAACAAAACTATAGGTATTGGGCAGCAACTAATCCCAGAGAATTGCACCAAAAGCCTCTTCATAGTGCTAAAGTAACAGTCTGGTGTGGAATGTCAAAATTGGGGATTGTTGGTCCTTATTTTTTTGAGGATAACAACGCTAGGAACGTTACGTTAACATGCTACGTAGCTTTTTGGGGCCGAAACTGGGAGAGTTACGTGTAAATCGAGATCGAATTTGGTTTCAACAGGACGGGGCCACGGCCCACACAGCCAATGACTCCATGTGTGTCTTAACGCGGATGTTCCCCTACCACATCATCAAGCGTTTTGGAGATGTCCACTGGCCCGCTAGATCACCTGACCTCTCAGCCTGTGATTTTTTCTTTGGGGATACCTAAAGTCAAAAGTCTACATAAACAAGCCCCGAAACTTAATTGATCTGAAGGAGGCAATCAGTGCGGAAATTATGGCAATTCCAGAAGAAACTGTAGTGACAGTGATGTGAAAATTTCAAGGAAAGACTTGTGGAATGCAACACCGAGGAAGGACACCATCTTCCGGAAGTTATTTTCCGTACATGAATTTTGGAGGTTATTTCTTGTAATTGGGTGCCTGGGAGCATTTAGTTACGTAATTGAATAAAATTAATTTGTAAAACTGATGGAGTTATTTATTTAAAATCCGACCATCCTTTTTGCGCCACCCAGTAGAAGGTAAGTATCTCTAGTATAGTGTAGAAACGGTTATCAGCACGTATAACATTTTAAAGTCTTCTATAACTGTAGTAACTTAGAAAAAGTCAATATTTTGGGGTCAAGTAACCCCGGTTTACGGTACCTATTTTTATATTTTATATTATATAACATACAATTATACAATTTATGAATCTTTCTAATGTTATTTAATCACATAGAAGTGTTATTTGGTTAGTATTTACTTCAATATATACTGTTTATACAATGAAAATAGCGCTTTTACTAAACCTGGAGGAATACTCCGTGTGCGCCCTCTCACGTTATAGAATCTGTGCGCCTCCTGGCGGGTTATACGTTAAGGGGAGACTGCCACTTATATCTTAAAAAAATCGATTTTATTTTTATTGCACCTAAAAATTCTTCATGTTTCCTGATTAAGAAAATATATAGTTTATTATATCTATCTATTATATTAATGGGTATAAAAAAATAAAATCGAGAGTTATGTCATTGTGGAAAGTGAATAGCGCGGAGGTTTCTTCCATATACATGTTTTCATGATTCATAAGACTTTCATTTTTGTTGTGTTGGCAATAGTCACTGGTTCTACTCATTGACTGTGCTTGAAGTCAACAGTCAGCTGTCAGTTGTGTTGATTTTGTTTTGTTTATTTTCTTTAACTTTAGTTCAGTGAGTAAACAAATACAAATCGTGATTTTTCAGATTTTTGGTGTTTTAGAAGTTTCTTGGAATGTGTTAGTACAAACTGTTTAGATCATATCTTATAATAATGCCCAGAATAAAGAAGTTCAACAAGTCTCACAAATCCTTTGGCAACAGGTATGCTAAGGTTAGGCCTACATCAGAAATTGAACCTACAAATCAAACTGTTGCAGCCAGCCTACCTAGGCCTAGTTCTACAAATAATGAATCTACCCCTAGTACTAGTAGGCCTAAACCTAAACAGTCTTCTACTTCTAAAAAGCTATCTCAGTCAAAATTGCCCTATAATTTACAATATGAGGAAAGTAATGTAAACATTATTATCAATCTAGAACTCTTGGCTGGAATAGTAAAATCTTTTATAAAATGCAAGTTCTGTAACAATGAAAATTGTGTTACTACGGAGGTGGATAAAGGTTAAAAAATGGTCTTGTTCACAAAATTATAATTAAATGTACAGTCTGTAAAGAATTTCATACTGGATTGACCTCTGACTTTATACGAAATCTTTCCGAAATTAATACAAGGTTCATTTATAGCCTTCGATCGATTGGTTGTGGTATATCTGCAGGTAAAATGTTCAAAGCAATTATGAATCTTGCACCCCCAAATACAAAAGTACTGACCTATACAAAAAGAATAATGAATGGAACTGTAGAAGTAAGTGAGGCATCCATGCGTAATAAAGCGCTTGAGGCTATAAAAGAAAATGGTGATAAAGTTGAAATCGCAGCTGCGTTTCGTGGCACGTGGCAGAAGCGCGGCCATACCTCTTTGGATGGTGTTGTCACAGTTACATCATTTGATGCAGGTAAAGTGCTAGATTATGACTGTTTGACAAAATTTTGTTTAGGCTGTGTAAATAACGCAAATTTAAACAACCCGGAGAAGATTAACTCACATAAAATCAAATGTAATGCAAACTATCAAGGAGCTAGTGGTGGAATGGAGGTGGTGGGTGCAAAAAACCTTTGTGCACGCTGAGCCGGTTCAATACCTATATCTCCCCGGCTCATGTGTGTTTTATATAGTGTATGTGTGTGTGGTTTATTGGCTGCAGAGCCCACTGACCTTTTGAAGGCGTCTGGCCTTTCCGGTAGAGTGGTAGAGACTCCGAGCCGTGGTGTACAAGTTAGGAGTAGCTCCAGTTTAATATTTAGTTTAATTAAGTGTTTGTTAGTTTTGCTGAGCTGTTCTCCTTCTGACATGTGCGGCTAAGTTTACGGCCCCTCACTGATGAGTAATTTTTGCTTTCTTTTAAATTTTAGTGATTATTTTTATTTTTCAAACTGTGAAGGTTAAGAGCACATGGTTTTCCAAATTATAGTTTTGCCTTTTATTAAATTTTAGTACTTCTGGCTGTTAACTAATTTTTAAATTGGCTTTCAAATTATTTCTCTTACACTTTTATTAGTTTTCACCCTTTCTATTCGGCTTAAATTAATTTTCTGTCTCTCAGTGAGGACCAGTCCTAGGCTATATGTTACAGTTCATTTTTATTCTGCAGCCAATATTGTTTGTTATGTGTCACTTGTTATGTAGTTTTTGTAAACAAACCCAGAGAGACTGCTGAAGGTTCATTTTACTAAATTTTTAAGCCTTTCTGAGAGATGTAACGTTCTTCGGGTCTTTTAGCCCATAACTCCCCCTTATAGCCTACTTGGTTAATTTAAGGCCTTCTGCCATCAAATTTTAAATTTAGATTCCTGTTAATAGGCTGCTACTTATGGCCATCAGTTTTTTTTCTAATAATTTAATTTTTTTTTTACCAAGAGTAAAACGCTTAAATTTTTGTTCTGTGACAGAGGGGATTTTCATACTAACTTTCTTTGGGGTTGTTGTTTTGAGTTGGGAATTTTATTTTAAGTGCAGAATGCCCTTCCCCTGCTTATATTCTTTATTTATTTGTTATTGTTATTGTTGCCATTTATATAGTTTATATTTTGTTATTTATTTTTAAGTTAGTTTTAGATATATTTAGTTATTTCTTGGATTTCATTAGGAGCCCGCCCTTAGCCGAAGGATACCGGGTGAAATTGGCATTTCTTGTTTCAAATTATGGCGTTTCTAATTTTTGTATGCAGGTGCACCTGACAAGGATTGTTTGAGGTATCTACTACTGCAGGCACTTTTTATTTTTTTTAATTTTTTTTATTTATAGTATATATACATATATATTTCTATTGACTGGATAGGCCTATGTTTTGTCTTAGTGAATGAACCTGAGTATACTGACCACGGTGTTCTTATTTTACCTAGTTAGTTTTGATCCGGCATCCCGTTCGCCGCCATGGGCGCGCGCTTCCCTGATGTTTGCTGTGGGTGTGCGAGCGGCGATGTAACGGTTTCAACGCTCATATAACAAATTGGGAGTAAAATATACAAAATACCTTGGAGATGGTGACTCCAAAGGTTTTGAGGCAGTTTTAGAAAGTCAACCTTATGGCAAAGATGTAGATATTGAAAAGCTGGAATGTGTCGGGCATGTTCAAAAAAGGCTCGGCAAACGGCTTCGAAAGCTAAAGAAGATAAAAAGGAAAAACTGAGTGATGGAAAAAGTCTAGGGGGCAAAGGCAGGTTGACTGATGACAAAATTGACAACTTGCAGTGATATTATGGCTTAGCCATTCGTAATAATGCTACCAGTGTAGACGATATGCGAAGGGCAATTTGGACTAGCTATTTTCATACGTTATCGACGGATGATAAACCACAACAATCACTCTGTCCACAAGGAAAGGACTCCTGGTATGGTTATAATAAAGCCCAGGAATTAAAAACTACTTACAAACATAGGAATTCTTTACCAGAGGCTATTATGTTGGCCATAAAGCCTATTTACAAAGACCTGACTAAAGGTGAATTCTTGAAACGCTGTCTTCACGGTAAGACTCAAAATCCTAATGAGAGCTTCAATTGCTGTATATGGCAAAGAATAAAAAAAAAACTGGATTTGTAGGTCTACAAACACTTAGGCTAGGAGTCTCAGATGCAGTTGTTGCTTTTAATGAGGGATCAATCGCCAAAGCAAATGTTTTGGAAAGGATTGGAATTAAACCTGGCATGAGCACAAATCAAACTTTGAAATCTATTGACCGTGTACGGATTATGAAGGCTAATAAAGAGGCTGAAGAAGGTAACAAGAAGAAGAGAGTTAGGAGAAGGCTGTTGAAGTGGAAATTGGAGGATAACGATGAGCAAGAGTACTGTCCAGGAGGGTTCTGATACCATCAAAGGTTAGTTTTCTTTATATTGTGTTTTCCGACAGTTTAGTTATTTGCGCTTAGGTACCATTATATCCTAAAATAATCTAGATAAAGACTTGAAATTTTCAGTGATTATTATCTACATGTAGGGCTACACAAAGCACTAAAAAAATGTATAAATATATTGTTTATAATTTAAAAAAAATTTATTTATATTTTTTTTAAATTGTGAAAAAATTGGTTTTTAAAAATTATTTTTTTCTTTTTATAATAATTTTATTAGTGGTTTATGACTCTTAACCCATCTAGATGACTTGGTGAGAATTTGGTGATATTTACTCAAATAGTTTTTGAGAACAATGTACCTAACCTAACACGAAACGCTCCATTTAAATAGCATTGCGACAGGTAGGTGCCAGTCTCCCCATAAGAGCAGGTATACACTGTCTAACCTGTGCTTCTTTCAAGCTGATTTCAACTTAGATGTTGAATGGAACTTTTTTGCAAGCTCTCACGGAAAAGGAGCAGTGGATGGAATAGGAGGCACTGTAAAAAGGAATGTCTGGACTGCTGAAAAATCCAGGACAGTCAATATTGGTAACGCTCAAGAGTTTCCAGACTAAGATAAAATCTTTATATGTAAGTAAAGATTATATAAGTAAAAATGAGAATATGTTGGACAAAAGGTGGGAGAAAGTTAAACCTATACTTGGGATTCAGTCCTGTCATCACTTTAGACCTTACAATTGCACAGACTTGTTAATTGCTAAAACATTTACGTCTTTGACGAACAAGTTTGTGTCATTGAATGTGAGGGAGAAATTCGTACGGCTCAAGTCAAGAGGCGCTTGTCGTACAGGGAAATTTATTCAGAATCGGACTCTTCTGATGAAGAAAGAAACAACGCGGTCGTTGGAATTTTACAGGACTTTTCCGATGTTGATGCAGCTGATTTTCAAGAAAAAGATTTTGTTGTTTTTGTTGTGTTGTTTGAGGGTGAACATTTTCCAGGATAGGTGACGGAGGTTAAAACAGAAGAAAACAACTATCTATATAAAGTGCAATGTATGACAAAATCTGGAGCTAACTGGAAGTGGCCTGATTTTCCTGATGAAATGTTTTATACAAAAAATGAAATCCTTAACAAAATTGATCCTACTTCGGTAATACCAGTTTCAAATCGAGGTGTTTTCAAAGTTAGTGAGCCAGCGTTAGAAGTGGCATGGTTGAATTTCAAAGAGAGCTAGAGCGTCTAAATATTAATTGTTCAATCATGTTAAATAGACATGAAAAATAAGACTTTAAAATGTGTCGATTCTATAACTTTAATGTACACAAACTTACAAAGCTTATGTACCCTGTGTAATACCTTAAGGTTTGATTAAGGTTTTCTTTGAATTTAATAGAACCAAATTAAATGGTTAATAAGAAGTTCAGTGGTTTTTTTTACATTTAAGTGCCTTAAAACACATTAACAACAATGTATTATCTATGTAAACATCATAAAATTAATTTAATTGTTCGTAAAATGTAATAAGTGTAGTAAGTTTGAAAACAAAAAAGACAAAGTAACAGCCGTAACATTTTCTGTAACACCCGTAACAACACTTTTCAATTTCTATTTCAGAACTGTTTCAACATACAAAAAATTAAAATGCAATTTTATTTATTTTAGATTGTTAAGCTTCCAAATAAAAAAACCTTCAACCTTTTAACAATGCAAAATTAACAGAGTTTATGATACTTTCATGACAATCCTGATGAAATGTTTTATACAAAAAATGAAATCCTTAACAAAATTGATCCTACTTCGGTAATACCAGTTTCAAATCGAGGTGTTTTCAAAGTTAGTGAGCCAGCGTTAGAAGTGGCATGGTTGAAGTTCAAAGAGAGCTAGAGCGTCTAAATATTAATTGTTCAATCATGTTAAATAGACATGATTGATAGACCAAAATGAAAATAAAATCATAATATAATTATTTTTTTACCAACCCAGCCGGGGGTTACTTGAACCCAATTTTCAAAATACTAAACAAAATACTTAAAATGATAATGAAAATATAAAACTTATAAAAAGTACTGGGTGGCGCAGAAAGGATGGTCGGATTTGAACTGCGTAGTACCAGTGGAAGGTGAGGAGGGGGGACCACTGCCGGCCGTCTGCAAGTCAGCCATTACACCCAGTTTGCCACGAGATGGCGCAGTGGACGGTCGATCATCGTGTTTTTGCTGTGGAACAGTTTTTTTCAGAAATAATGAATCTTTTATTACTGTGCAACGATCGTTTCGACAACGTTTTGGTGTAGCGCGTGGTGAACCCATTCCAGATCGCAGATCCATATCACGTTGGGTGACTGCATTCCGGACAACAGGGTCTGTCATGAGTGGTAAATCTACTGGGCGTCTACGTACGGCAGTTACTCCACAGAACATATTGAGAATGTTAGAGCGTCAGTGTTTCACAGTCCGCGTCATTCCACCAGGCGTCGTGCTTAAACTTTAGGCCTCAGCCGTCGTTCGTTGCAGCGCATTTTAAGCCGTGCGTTACAGTTTCACCCATACAAAATTATGATCACGCAAAAGCTCTATGATCGTGATTTTGAGCACCGAAGACGATTTTGTGAAACAATATTGGAAATTTTGTACTCTAATAATGATGTTGTGCATTTAATGTCAGATGAAGCCCATTTCCATTTAGACGGCTATGTCAACAAACAAAACTATAGGTATTGGGCAGCAACTAATCCCAGAGAATTGCACCAAAAGCCTCTTCATAGTGCTAAAGTAACAGTCTGGTGTGGAATGTCAAAATTGGGGATTGTTGGTCCTTATTTTTTTGAGGATAACAACGCTAGGAACGTTACGTTAACATGCTACGTAGCTTTTTGGGGCCGAAACTGGGAGAGTTACGTGTAAATCGAGATCGAATTTGGTTTCAACAGGACGGGGCCACGGCCCACACAGCCAATGACTCCATGTGTGTCTTAACGCGGATGTTCCCCTACCACATCATCAAGCGTTTTGGAGATGTCCACTGGCCCGCTAGATCACCTGACCTCTCAGCCTGTGATTTTTTCTTTGGGGATACCTAAAGTCAAAAGTCTACATAAACAAGCCCCGAAACTTAATTGATCTGAAGGAGGCAATCAGTGCGGAAATTATGGCAATTCAAGAAGAAACTGTAGTGAAAGTGATGTGAAAATTTCAAGGAAAGACTTGTGGAATGCATCACCGAGGAAGGACACCATCTTCCGGAAGTTATTTTCCGTACATGAATTTTGGAGGTTATTTCTTGTAATTGGGTGCCTGGGAGCATTTAGTTACGTAATTGAATAAAATTAATTTGTAAAACTGATGGAGTTATTTATTTAAAATCCGACCATCCTTTTTGCGCCACCCAGTAGAAGGTAAGTATCTCTAGTATAGTGTAGAAACGGTTATCAGCACGTATAACATTTTAAAGTCTTCTATAACTGTAGTAACTTAGAAAAAGTCAATATTTTGGGGTCAAGTAACCCCGGTTTACGGTACCTATTTTTATATTTTATATTATATAACATACAATTATACAATTTATGAATCTTTCTAATGTTATTTAATCACATAGAAGTGTTATTTGGTTAGTATTTACTTCAATATATACTGTTTATACAATGAAAATAGCGCTTTTACTAAACCTGGAGGAATACTCCGTGTGCGCCCTCTCACGTTATAGAATCTGTGCGCCTCCTGGCGGGTTATACGTTAAGGGGAGACTGCCACTTATATCTTCAAAAAATCGATTTTATTTTTATTGCACCTAAAAATTCTTCATGTTTCCTGATTAAGAAAATATATAGTTTATTATATCTATCTATTATATTAATGGGTATAAAAAATAAAATCGAGAGTTATGTCATTGTGGAAAGTGAATAGCGCGGAGGTTTCTTCCATATACATGTTTTCATGATTCATAAGACTTTCATTTTTGTTGTGTTGGCAATAGTCACTGGTTCTACTCATTGACTGTGCTTGAAGTCAACAGTCAGCTGTCAGTTGTGTTGATTTTGTTTTGTTTATTTTCTTTAACTTTAGTTCAGTGAGTAAACAAATACAAATCGTGATTTTTCAGATTTTTGGTGTTTTAGAAGTTTCTTGGAATGTGTTAGTACAAACTGTTTAGATCATAACTTATAATAATGCCCAGAATAAAGAAGTTCAACAAGTCTCACAAATTCTTTGGCAACAGGTATGCTAAGGTTAGGCCTACATCAGAAATTGAACCTACAAATCAAACTGTTGCAGCCAGCCTACCTAGGCCTAGTTCTACAAATAATGAATCTACCCCTAGTACTAGTAGGCCTAAACCTAAACAGTCTTCTACTTCTAAAAAGCTATCTCAGTCAAAATTGCCCTATAATTTACAATATGAGGAAAGTAATGTAAACATTATTATCAATCTAGAACTCTTGGCTGGAATAGTAAAATCTTTTATAAAATGCAAGTTCTGTAACAATGAAAATTGTGTTACTACGGAGGTGGATAAAGGTTAAAAAATGGTCTTGTTCACAAAATTATAATTAAATGTACAGTCTGTAAAGAATTTCATACTGGATTGACCTCTGACTTTATACGAAATCTTTCCGAAATTAATACAAGGTTCATTTATAGCCTTCGATCGATTGGTTGTGGTATATCTGCAGGTAAAATGTTCAAAGCAATTATGAATCTTGCACCCCCAAATACAAAAGTACTGACCTATACAAAAAGAATAATGAATGGAACTGTAGAAGTAAGTGAGGCATCCATGCGTAATAAAGCGCTTGAGGCTATAAAAGAAAATGGTGATAAAGTTGAAATCGCAGCTGCGTTTCGTGGCACGTGGCAGAAGCGCGGCCATACCTCTTTGGATGGTGTTGTCACAGTTACATCATTTGATGCAGGTAAAGTGCTAGATTATGACTGTTTGACAAAATTTTGTTTAGGCTGTGTAAATAACGCAAATTTAAACAACCCGGAGAAGATTAACTCACATAAAATCAAATGTAATGCAAACTATCAAGGAGCTAGTGGTGGAATGGAGGTGGTGGGTGCAAAAAACCTTTGTGCACGCTGAGCCGGTTCAATACCTATATCTCCCCGGCTCATGTGTGTTTTATATAGTGTATGTGTGTGTGGTTTATTGGCTGCAGAGCCCACTGACCTTTTGAAGGCGTCTGGCCTTTCCGGTAGAGTGGTAGAGACTCCGAGCCGTGGTGTACAAGTTAGGAGTAGCTCCAGTTTAATATTTAGTTTAATTAAGTGTTTGTTAGTTTTGCTGAGCTGTTCTCCTTCTGACATGTGCGGCTAAGTTTACGGCCCCTCACTGATGAGTAAGTTTTGCTTTCTTTTAAATTTTAGTGATTATTTTTATTTTTCAAACTGTGAAGGTTAAGAGCACATGGTTTTCCAAATTGTAGTTTTGCCTTTTATTAAATTTTAGTACTTCTGGCTGTTAACTAATTTTTAAATTGGCTTTCAAATTATTTCTCTTACACTTTTATTAGTTTTCACCCTTTCTATTCGGCTTAAATTAATTTTCTGTCTCTCAGTGAGGACCAGTCCTAGGCTATATGTTACAGTTCATTTTTATTCTGCAGCCAATATTGTTTGTTATGTGTCACTTGTTATGTAGTTTTTGTAAACAAACCCAGAGAGACTGCTGAAGGTTCATTTTACTAAATTTTTAAGCCTTTCTGAGAGATGTAACGTTCTTCGGGTCTTTTAGCCCATAACTCCCCCTTATAGCCTACTTGGTTAATTTAAGGCCTTCTGCCATCAAATTTTAAATTTAGATTCCTGTTAATAGGCTGCTACTTATGGCCATCAGTTTTTTTTCTAGTAATTTAATTTTTTTTTACCAAGAGTAAAACGCTTAAATTTTTGTTCTGTGACAGAGGGGATTTTCATACTAACTTTCTTTGGGGTTGTTGTTTTGAGTTGGGAATTTTATTTTAAGTGCAGAATGCCCTTCCCCTGCTTATATTCTTTATTTATTTGCTTATATTGGCATTTCTTGTTTCAAATTATGGCGTTTCTAATTTTTGTATGCAGGTGCACCTGACAAGGATTGTTTGAGGTATCTACTACTGCAGGCACTTTTTATTTTTTTTTAATTTTTTTTATTTATAGTATATATACATATATATTTCTATTGACTGGATAGGCCTATGTTTTGTCTTAGTGAATGAACCTGAGTATACTGACCACGGTGTTCTTATTTTACCTAGTTAGTTTTGATCCGGCATCCCGTCCGCCGCCATGGGCGCGCGCTTCCCTGATGTTTGCTGTGGATGTGCGAGCGGCGATGTAACGGTTTCAATGGTAGCAGAGCGTGGTTCGCTGCTCTCTCAGCTGTCTCTCAGTTCTGGTTTTGTTTGTTGGTGTAGGTTAGTGTTAGGTAGGGGGAGGTTAGAGTACACAACTTTTTTTCATTAGGAGCTCGCCCTAGCACAGGATACCGGGTGGAATTGGTTTAGTGTCTTGCTTCCTGCAGACTTACCCTTTGCAGGGAGCAAGGGACTCTAAATTGCTTAACCGCTAAATTTATCTAACTGTACTCTACTTCTCCCCTATCAATGTGTTGTTTTGTTATATTTATTGCTTCTGTGTTTGTAGGTTGTGGTTAGTGTATATTTGCAGGGTATCCTTCTATTAGGTAGCAGGTGTTGAGTTCTTCACTTGGACCTCGTCAGTGTAAGCCTTTTGTGAGTTGAGTCCACTTAGGTTACTAAGTAATTGTTGCGTACGCTTTGTTGTTTATTGTTGTATTTATTTGTCTTAATTGTTTGGTATGGCGTTTTCCCTGGTGCCTGAACATCTACGCAAGCCCGAGTTGGTTTTTGAGGTCCTGGCGAGAGGACAGAAGCCCGAGGGAGATGTGAGGGCATTAAGAGCTCAATTACGGGCTTGTATAGCGTTGGACCGCAGCTGGAATGCAGAGTTCCAAATTAACACAGAATTTGAGTTTTGTAAAACCCGAATGGAGGAATTAGAAGACGATATTAATTTTGAGTCACTTCCCATGTCCGGGTCAGCAAAGGCTAGATTGGCATCTCAGCTTTTACATTGGCGTGACAGAATAGTTTTACTTATGTCAGCTCCTAGTTTAGACTCTGATATTAAAAGTTGGGCTTTTTCGGCCAGTAATAAATTAAAACAAGCCTTAGATGGTTTGGGTGAGGTGCGCTCGGTGAAAGAGAAGGGGGTACTATTTACCGCTGTCACTCCAACGGAGGTTCCCTCTACCATTACTTTTGCTAACCATCCACCGGCTCTTTCTTTCGAGCCTCCCAGAGTTACTATGTCCCCGATGGGTAGTGGCCCTCCTGAAGCGGCTGGTGAGGCATCATCTATAGTTGTGCCTTCCTTTTCTAGCTTTGGCAAACTGCCTCATCCTTTGGGGAGTGTTTTACAACACTTCCCCAGAGTTGATGGACTTGACACTAATTTACTTATCCATTTCCTTCTGGAAGTTTTTAAGCTAAGAGAATTTCCTGGTATGACAGATGCCATGCTTATGCAGATTTTAGCGCAGTTTTCCTTAAGGCCGCTTTTTGATCGCCTTCTAGACTGCCTTAAGAGAGGTGCCACCTTTGACCAGTTCCACGCCGAGATCTTGGAGTTCTTTGTACCTGCTCGGGTTAGGGAGCGCTTGCGGGTGGAACGCGTTTACCGTCCTCAGGCACCAGACGAGACGTTGAGCCATTTTGTCGGGGAGATACGGGATGTAGCCCGGGTGTTGCGCTTGAGCTTGAGCGAACCGGAGTTGGTGAGCCTTATTTTGGAAGGCATTAAACCTGAAGAACGCTCCCGTTTGATTTTTTGTAGCCGTCCCGCATCTTTTGCGGATTTGGACCGCCTCTCCATCATCTCTAGAGGGGTTCAGGATGCGGATGATCAAAGGGAGGCCATGTCGAGGCATCTTCCTCACTTGCCTCCGGGGCCGGTCCATGCTCCGGTGCAGTCTGAGCCAGCAGCTGCTCCTTCCCGTAGGCAGCCTCCTACCTGTTATGGCTGCAAGCAAGTGGGACATATTAGACCGTTTTGTCCACTTAATAAAAAAAACTAGTAAGCTTGCGGACGAGTAAGCCCGACTCGTGCCGTAAAGGTAATTTTGAGGGCAAATATGTACCTAATTTTGATGGTAAAAGGGTAGCTGGTTTAATACAGAACAGAAAGAAATAGACTTGGGGACAGTTATCATCGTTGGCCGAGAGGGGAGGTTGCTGCTCTGGCTGCGCAGGGAGTAAGGGCTGCCCGCTCAACCTGCCCACAACTGGATGTGCTTGTGGGGAATGTGGTGCAGAAGGCCCTGGTTGATTCTGGATCAGCACGCAGCCTGATTTCTTTGTCGTTTTTTGAAGATCTAAAATCCTCTGGGCTAATACGGCAGGTTGAGCCTAGTTCACTTATCTGCTGGACTGCTTCACGCACACCTTTACCTATTATCTGTAGTGCCCAGATTCACATCAAAATTAATTATTTCTCTTGGGATTGGAGCTTTTTGGTGGCTAAGGACCTGACTTTTCCTTTCATCTTGGGAGCAGATTTTATCGGAAAAACTGGCATGATTTTGGATTTGGCCTCCAGTCATGTTTTCTTTGCTTTCGCCAGGCGGGTGCTCGTTCCCTTTTCAGATGTCGAGTCTCGTGGGACTGCTGCCTTAGAGATGGAAGATAAGAGCTTGACTCCTCCTGACCAACTAGGACATCTTACGCCGAAAGAGGCTGAGGACATAAGGCAGATTTGTTCCATTTTTCCTGAAGTCCTAACTGACAAACTGGGCACGACCAATCTCTTGGAATACGAGATTCGTCTTACAGACACCCGTCCTGTACGTTCCCATCCATATAAGCTTGCTCCGCCCAAGATGGAAATTCTGAGAAATATGATTGATGATTTACTTAAGAGTGGGGTAATCGAGCCGTCTTGCTCAAATTTTTCCAGTCCAGCGTTTCTAGTGCCGAAACCTAATGGGAAGTCCAGATTGGTCCTGGATTATCGAAAGCTCAATGCTCAGATAGAAATTGACTCCGTGCCTCTCCCCGATTTGCATTCTGCTTTCGACTGGTTTGGTAAGGCCAAGTATTTCTCCATTTTTGATCTTAATCAGGCATACCATCAGATTCCTCTAAAACACGAGTCTCGACCTCTCACTGCCTTTTGTGTGCCTTGGAATTTGTACCAGTTCACCCGAGTGCCAATGGGCTTGGCTGTGGGGGCCCAAACACTCACCAGACTCCTGGATTCTATCTTTCATGATGTCAAATTTAAGTTCGTGTTCAACTATCTGGATGACCTGCTTGTGTACAGTGAGAGTTATGAGGAGCACTTGACTCATCTAGAGGAAGTTCTAACTAGGCTGCGAGAGTCTGGCCTTACCGTCAATCCTGAAAAGGTGAGTTTTGCTCAGCCTGAAATATCGTTTCTGGGTCATCTTGTCTCTTCTCGAGGTGTTTGTATTGATCCAGAGAGAACCCAGGCAATCAGGGAGTTTCCTCCTCCTAAGGATGCCAAGGGGATTGCCCGTTTTGTGGGAATGATAAATTTTTATCGTCGTTTCATCCCCAATGTTGCTGAAGTGGCGGCCCCTCTGAACTCTCTTAGGAAAAAGGGTGCCAAGTTTGAGTGGGGTGAAGCGCAACAGACTGCTTTTGAGCAGCTGAAAGAGGCAGTGATGCAGCCTCCAGTCTTGGCTATGCCTGATTTCAGTCGTAAGTTCGTCTTGCAAACTGATGCTTCCTCCTTAGCCGTTGCTGCTGTTTTATCGCAAGAAGTAGATGGTATCCGGCAGCCCATAGCTTATGCTTCACGCACGTTAACCCCTTGTGAGAAGAAAAGTTGTTCTGTTTATGAGCTGGAATGTTTGGCTGTCGTGTTTGGAATTAATAAGTTCAGGCGTTACCTAGAACATAAAGAATTTTTGTTGGAAACCGACAACCAGGCACTTTCTTGGCTCCTTGCCCACCCCCGTCAGCTCGGGAAGATTGGTCGCTGGGTAGTCCAAATTTCTGCCCTTAAGTTCACAGTGCAGCACGTGCGAGGCACCCAAAATATCATAGCGGACACTCTGTCACGCATGTATCACTTACCCAACGACCACCAGAATTTATCAGAGCCGCCATGTTGTGGCGTGCTCCTAGACTTTCCTCTGGCATTTTCGGACATTGTTCCACACCAACTTAAGGATCCCGAGCTGACTGCTATCATCAATGAGCTTAAAAACGGAGGTGCCCACCCTCCTTATTTTCTGTACCGAGGTGCTCTATGCTGCCGTGACAAGCAGCGGAGAAAACCTAAGTTAGTGCTGCCAAGCTTTCTTGTACCGATGGTCTTTCAGTATTTTCATTCTTCTCCTGTGGGCGGACAACTAGGAATTCATAAGACCATCGCGAAGATTAGGGATCAGTTCATCTGGAAAGGTATGGACCGGGATATTGCAGCTCGAGTACGTTCTTGTGAACTGTGCTCGCTAAGCAAACCCGCTCAAAATACCAAGATGGGTCTTTTGTCATCTGAGGTGGCGGAAAAAACCTTTGGAGAAGGTTTTCATTGACTATGTTGGGCCTCTCCCGCGTAGCAAGTCCGGAAATAAGTTCCTACTTGTTTGTGTGGATGCCTTCTCCAAGTTTGTTTGGTTGTTCCCATTGCGGAGTGCTACCGCGCAGCTCACGGTGCAAGCACTTCGTAACCATTTTTTTCAACACTTTGGAATCCCCGCCACCTTAGTTTCCGATAATGGTTCACAGTTTGTCTCCAATATCTTTAAAAGAATGTGCTTTGGGCACGGAATCCGCCATGTGACTACTTCCCCTTTCTATCCTCAGCCTTCTCACGCCGAACGGTTTAATCGCAATCTTCGATCTGCTCTCATTGCCTTTCATGCGGAAAATCAGACCACCTGGGATCAACAACTACCTTGGATCCAATTTGCCTTTAATACGGCCCAGCATGAAAGTCACAAGGCGGTACCTTTCGAGTTATTATTTGGCTTTCCGCCAAACAACCCTTTGGCGAACCTTTGGAAAATTAGCGATCTTCTGCCACCTCCTGGTACTCCCAATGTGAAAGCCACTTGGGAGGCAGCCAGGCGGAATCTCATTCGGGCTAGGGAGTTAGTAAGGAGGAAGTACAACCGAGGTCGTATTGCCAATCCCTTCCAGGTGGGGGATCTAGTTTACTGCAAGGCTCACCCAGTCAGTTCGGCTGTGGATAAAAGAGCTGCTAAACTTTGCTACAGGTGGACTGGTCCCCACCGCATCTTGAAGTTTCTGACTCCGGTGACTGCCCGACTGGGAGATCCTCAGTCCGGGAAGATTTTCAGGAAGGCGCACATATCCCATCTGAAGCCTTGCCGGAGTCATCCGTGATTTCTCTTTAGTCTGTGCGGGAGGGTTTTAGGTCCAGAGGCCTGATCACCTCTGCTCTTTCTTCCTGATCAAGGTTCCTGTTTTCTTCTTTGTACCCACGCAACTCTTGGAGTGATTTCTTGCCTCCAACTGGATTTTCTTGGTTTTCCCTTCTGCAGACTTCAGGGTTTCCGGTTTATAATTCTTCAACCATTGGGGGGGAGAGGCATTTCGTTTGGTTCTTCATTTTGAAGAAATTAACAGAGGGGAGTTCCTCCTTTTGGGGGGGGAGTCTGAGCCGGTTCAATACCTACATCTCTCCGGCTCATGTGTGTTTTATATAGTGTATGTGTGTGTGGTTTATTGGCTGCAGAGCCCACTGACCTTTTGAAGGCGTCTGGCCTTTCCGGTAGAGTGGTAGAGACTCCGAGCCGTGGTGTACAAGTTAGGAGTAGCTCCAGTTTAATATTTAGTTTAATTAAGTGTTTGTTAGTTTTGCTGAGCTGTTCTCCTTCTGACATGTGCGGCTAAGTTTACGGCCCCTCACTGATGAGTAAGTTTTGCTTTCTTTTAAATTTTAGTGATTATTTTTATTTTTCAAACTGTGAAGGTTAAGAGCACATGGTTTTCCAAATTGTAGTTTTGCCTTTTATTAAATTTTAGTACTTCTGGCTGTTAACTAATTTTTAAATTGGCTTTCAAATTATTTCTCTTACACTTTTATTAGTTTTCACCCTTTCTATTCGGCTTAAATTAATTTTCTGTCTCTCAGTGAGGACCAGTCCTAGGCTATATGTTACAGTTCATTTTTATTCTGCAGCCAATATTGTTTGTTATGTGTCACTTGTTATGTAGTTTTTTGTAAACAAACCCAGAGAGACTGCTGAAGGTTCATTTTACTAAATTTTTAAGCCTTTCTGAGAGATGTAACGTTTTTCGGGTCTTTTAGCCCATAACTCCCCCTTATAGCCTACTTGGTTAATTTAAGGCCTTCTGCCATCAAATTTTAAATTTAGATTCCTGTTAATAGGCTGCTACTTATGGCCATCAGTTTTTTTTCTAATAATTTAATTTTTTTTACCAAGAGTAAAACGCTTAAATTTTTGTTCTGTGACAGAGGGGATTTTCATACTAACTTTCTTTGGGGTTGTTGTTTTGAGTTGGGAATTTTATTTTAAGTGCAGAATGCCCTTCCCCTGCTTATATTCTTTATTTATTTGTTATTGTTATTGTTGCCATTTATATAGTTTATATTTTGTTATTTATTTTTAAGTTAGTTTTAGATATATTTAGTTATTTCTTGGATTTCATTAGGAGCCCGCCCTTAGCCGAAGGATACCGGGTGAAATTGGCATTTCTTGTTTCAAATTATGGCGTTTCTAATTTTTGTATGCAGGTGCACCTGACAAGGATTGTTTGAGGTATCTACTACTGCAGGCACTTTTTATTTTTTTTTATTTTTATTTTTTTTTTTTATTTATAGTATATATACATATATATTTCTATTGACTGGATAGGCCTATGTTTTGTCTTAGTGAATGAACCTGAGTATACTGACCACGGTGTTCTTATTTTACCTAGTTAGTTTTGATCCGGCATCCCGTTCGCCGCCATGGGCGCGCGCTTCCCTGATGTTTGCTGTGGGTGTGCGAGCGGCGATGTAACGGTTTCAACGCTCATATAACAAATTGGGAGTAAAATATACAAAATACCTTGGAGATGGTGACTCCAAAGGTTTTGAGGCAGTTTTAGAAAGTCAACCTTATGGCAAAGATGTAGATATTGAAAAGCTGGAATGTGTCGGGCATGTTCAAAAAAGGCTCGGCAAACGGCTTCGAAAGCTAAAGAAGATAAAAAGGAAAAACTGAGTGATGGAAAAAGTCTAGGGGGCAAAGGCAGGTTGACTGATGACAAAATTGACAACTTGCAGTGATATTATGGCTTAGCCATTCGTAATAATGCTACCAGTGTAGACGATATGCGAAGGGCAATTTGGACTAGCTATTTTCATACGTTATCGACGGATGATAAACCACAACAATCACTCTGTCCACAAGGAAAGGACTCCTGGTGTGGTTATAATAAAGCCCAGGAATTAAAAACTACTTACAAACAGGGAATTCTTTACCAGAGGCTATTATGTTGGCCATAAAGCCTATTTACAAAGACCTGACTAAAGGTGAATTCTTGAAACGCTGTCTTCACGGTAAGACTCAAAATCCTAATGAGAGCTTCAATTGCTGTATATGGCAAAGAATAAAAAAAAACTGGATTTGTAGGTCTACAAACACTTAGGCTAGGAGTCTCAGATGCAGTTGTTGCTTTTAATGAGGGATCAATCGCCAAAGCAAATGTTTTGGAAAGGATTGGAATTAAACCTGGCATGAGCACAATTCAAACTTTGAAATCTATTGACCGTGTACGGATTATGAAGGCTAATAAAGAGGCTGAAGAAGGTAACAAGAAGAAGAGAGTTAGGAGAAGGCTGTTGAAGTGGAAATTGGAGGATAACGATGAGCAAGAGTACTGTCCAGGAGGGTTCTGATACCATCAAAGGTTAGTTTTCTTTATATTGTGTTTTCCGACAGTTTAGTTATTTGCGCTTAGGTACCATTATCTCCTAAAATAATCTAGATAAAGACTTGAAATTTTCAGTGATTATTATCTACATGTAGGGCTACACAAAGCACTAAAAAATGTATAAATATATTGTTTATAATTAAAAAAAAAATTTATTTATATTTTTTTAAATTGTGAAAAAAATTGGTTTTTAAAAATTTTTTTTTTTTTTTTTTTTTTTTTTTTTTTTTTTATAAGGGGCAAAAAACGCTGAGGTTATCATTGCCCTCAAGAAAGAATTGACACCTACTCCTATCTGGTAGTGTCAATTAGGTACATACAGATTACATTGTATATAACAAAAATAGGAATTACGACAAGTAGGTGAGTAAATAATTTATACTTAAAACTAGATAACAATAAATATAACAAGGGAAAGACTGTAGAGAGGTCTTAACCTATATAAAGACTAAAACGATAAATAGAACATAAATAAGGACAAGGTACATAACATTGATTAAATAAACTGTAAAAACTTAACAAATTTTACTGCCACCAAGAAAGCTGTAAAGGGGCTAATTTGGCAGCTGTCAAGATAATAATACATAAAATAAATAATAAAATTTATAAATATTAACAACAATAGATAATCTGAATAAATAAGTTTAACATTAAATTATATTTTATTAATCAGCGACGTTGCATTCAGAAAACACAGCAATCTTTGAGTTGCCGTCTCGTCATCACAAAGAATATCGTTCAACGAAGCCGGCAGATTCGAGTTGCGCCTATGTACCGAATAGCGAGGGCAGTCAACAAGCACATGTTTGACAGTAATGATAGTGTCACATGTGACGCAGACCGGAGGATCATCTCTACTCATGAGGAAGCCATGTGTGAGAAGCGTGTGGCCTAGCCGCAGGCGACACAACACAACCTCCTCACGATGACTCGGGCGGTTCGCTGTCTCCCAGAGTCCAACGCAGTCTTTAATACGTCGCAACTTGTTGTTGACGACTGCCCGCCAATCGCTATTCCATTTGGCTTTCAGTTTGCCCTTCACTACCGGGGTAATGTCGGAAGAAATCATCCGTGCGGTGTAAGGCTCGAGTTGTAATGCTTCCTTAGCTCCTCTATCTGCCAGCTCGTTTCCGGATACTCCAATGTGTCCAGGTACCCAGACAAGGAAGACAGCAACACCTTCGGACTGAAGGGAAGACAAAGAGTGCCATATTTCGCGGATGATGATGTGTTTTGAAAACATGTCGCTGATGGCTTGTATACCACTAAGGGAGTCGCTGCAGATAACCAATTTTTTAGTCATAGGAAACGTTATATTTAGGGCCTTTTGGATGGCTGTTAATTCGGCCGTGAAAATGGAAGAGTCGTTGGGGAGACGAAATCCGTATTGTCTTACCCCAGTGACGAAAGCACATCCAGTTCTACAACGTTCCTTTGACCCGTCAGTATAGACAACATCGCAAGGTGCGAGGCTGCCTAGTATTTGACGGAATTCTTGTTGGTAGACTGTTTTTGGAGTGGACACTTTTTTAAGCCTAGAGAGATTTAAAATAATTTTTGGCATTGAGACGCTCCAGGGTGGGATATCACATTGATGAACGACTTTAAACTGGTAATCGTTTATTCCTATTTCATAAGCGTAGGATTTGGCCCTAACGCCTAAGGGTGAAGGAAGATTTGGTCTCGCTAGGAAAGAGTTATAGAGTGGATTTCGCAGGACCGGTTCAAACGCAGGGTTTTCTGGCTTCCCTGAAAGAGCGTGAACATAGTTTAGGGACAGTTGTTGTCGTCTATGCGAAAGAGGGGGTTCTCCCGTTTCTGCGAGAAGACTGTTAATAGGAGAAGATCGAAAAGCTCCAGTGGCCAGTCTTAAAGCAGAATTATGGACTGGGTCAAGCATTTTGAGAGCACTGGGTCCTGCGGACCCATATGCTTGACATCCATAATCTAGACAGGAGCGGATGGTGGCTTTGTAGAACCTGAGCATGCATGTCCTGTCAGCCCCCCATTTTGTTCCGCTTAAAGCTCTCAGTATGTTCAAGCGCTTCACGCATCGATCTTTTAGGTCTTTCAGGTGAGGCACCCAAGTTAGCCGGGTATCAAATGTGAGACCCAGGAATCTGATATTGTCACAAGTAGTGATTCTCTGACCCAGCAAAGAGAGCGTTGGCTGCTCAACGGTACGCATTCTGGAGAAAACGAAGGCTTTTGTTTTAGGTGGCGAAAAAGAAAAACCCGTAACTCCGCACCACTGCTCAAGCCTGTTGATGGTAAGCTGTAAAGCTCTCTCCCCCACCGCTAGCTTCTTTGTAGAAATGTAAATAGAGAAATCATCTACAAACAAAGAACAGCGCACAGGAGGGGTAACGCAAGACGATATGTTATTGATTGCAATGGCAAACAGAGTACAGCTTAGAACGCTACCTTGTGGAATACCATTTTCCAGCGTGAATGAATCGGAAATGGTTGTCCCAAGTTTGACCTGTATGGTTCTTTCCGACAAGAAGCCCTGTATGAAAGAAACCATGTGGCCCCCTACACCCCAAGATATTAAAGCATTTAATATCCCCCTTCTCCAAGCTTTGTCATAAGCCTTGGAAATGTCGAAGAATACAGCGATCAACTGTTTTCTTTCAATAAAGGAATTCAGGATTGCCGATTCCAAGGCAAGTAGATGGTCACTTGTAGACCGGCCTTGTCGGAATCCGCACTGGGAAGGTGAAAGAAGATTATTTTTCTCCAGAAACCAAACAAGACGTCTGTTGACCATCCTTTCGAATACTTTGCAGAGACTGCTAGTAAGCGAAATTGGTCTATAGCTTCCTGGAGAAGTTCTATCTTGGCCCGGTTTTTGGAGAGCGATGATGTGTGAACGACACCAAGAATTAGGGAATGTGTTTTCTAAATATATTCTATTATATAATTTTAGAAGATCTTGTTTTCCATCCTCCGTCAGGTTCCGCAACATGGCATAATGTATGTTATCGGGACCTGGAGCAGAATTTGATGTCGCCTTTAGTGATGAATCAAGTTCATCAATGGTAAAGGGAAGGTTTAAAGGAGAGTTGTTGTTAATATTTAAATTTAGAGGATGTCTTTCTGTATTTGTTTTGAAATTTTGAAACTCCCTATTGTAAGATGACGTTTTTGAAATTTCCGCAAAATGTGAGCCGAGTAAATTGGAAACTGTCAAGGGATCAGTTACCACATCGGTACCATTTTTCAGAGCAATAAAAGAAGGTGGGGAGGTCTTACAGCAAACAGATCGAAGCTTCCTCCAAACATCAGATGCAGGAGTAGTTCGTTTTATTTGATCTGTGTAGTCCAGCCAGGACTGCCGCCGTCTCTGTCTAAAAACCTGTCTTGCTTTTGCCCGTGCTCTTCTGTACCTACTTAAATTTTCTTCATTCGGTGATCTGTTGAACTGTCTTAAACATTTTCGACGCTCCTTTAGAGCCGCCGAACATTCTTCAGACCACCAAGAAACCTGGCGTTTGTTTGGTGAACCTGAGGATTTTGGAATGCTTCGCTCTGCGGATGTTATAATATTGGTTGTAAATAATTCAGTAGCTGTATTTATGTCGTTTAATTCGATATTATTAGTTTGAGAAACTATGTTCCTTTTGTACTCGTTCCAGTCAGCCCTCTTAATTTTCCACCTGGGACACCTGCCTGTCAAAGATGGGAAGGATTGAAAAGCCACGGCAATGGGCGCATGGTCACTCCCCGACAGGTCGGGAAGTACGGACCAATGCACTCGAGTTGCCACGACCGGACTGCAGATTGACAGGTCGATTGCCGACCATATGCCAGTCCTAGGGCACATGTAAGTGGCCGACTCGTCATTGAGAACGACCGCTGCCACTTCATCCCACAATCCCGCAACCATGTTACCCCTCCGATCAGAATGGCTGGAACCCCAAGAGCGATGATGTGCATTGAAATCACCAACCATCAAGAAAGGAGAAGGGAGTTGGCTGTACAGATCACGTAGATCATCAAGAGATAAATCAAAAGGGGAAGGTGGGATATATATGGAGCAGATGGTTAATTTAAAAGGAACGTCGATTGAAACTGCTACTGCCTGGAGGTTTGTGACGATGTTCAAGGCTCTAGCATTAACAGAAGAATCTGCTAGAATAGCCACACCTCCACAGGCAATTTGTTCGTGATGATCTAGACGAAAGATGTCATAACCATTTTGTTTGAAAAGAGTATGAGGAGACAATTTTGTCTCTTGTAGGCAAATAAATTTAGGTTTTCTTGTATTGATAAGTAATTTTAAGTCTTCAAAGTGGCTTCTCAAACCATTAATATTCCATTGTAACAGCATTTTATATTATATTATATATTTTATTTTGTGCTAGTTCATCGTAATTTTTTTTCTTTGTTTAGATACAGGACGGAAGTTACCATGAACAGTTTGGAACTCTGTCTGCATCTCCAAAGGGTCCTCAACCATATCATCATCAAGTGATAATTGGGAGGATTTGGACGAGGATGGATTAGTCTTTTTTACTAGGAATTTGGATCTGTTTTCTGATTTTTCTTGTATATTCTTTTTTAGTTTGTCGGCGAGTTTTTTCCTCTCTTCCAAAGATAAGGCGGGTTTCGTATTTTGCTGCACCCTATCTCTGAAAGTAGGAGTAACTGTTGGGCGACCTTGAATGTGTGTGTTGGACTTAGTATGGGGCGTGTGGACTGCTTGGGAAGGATTACCGGTGGATGCCAACGGATGTTGTCCGATACCGGCTGCAAGCTGCTTAACCAAAGCGGCAACCTGTTCTGTTAATTTGAGTACCATACCCTCCAAGGCGGTACATGACGGGCACTGTGCGGATTGTACTGGGGCTGAAGCAGCTTCAGAGTACGAGACTCCCTTTTTAGGGGTTGGAGCGATTCTTCTCCTGTACTCTTTGCGGGCTTCGTTAAAGGAGAGTTTGTTAAGAGTAACAATCTTCAATACTTCCTTTTCTTCTAAGTAAACTCTACACTCCTTCGAGGTGGCCGCGTGTTTTCCCTTACAGTTCACGCATCTGACGTCGTTCTTGCAACCTTCCTCTTGGTGGCCTTCATCGCCGCAACGGGAACAAGTCTCAGGGCCCGAGCACGTCTTAGTAGAGTGCCCGAATCTCTGACAACGGAAACACCGCTGCGGATTTTTGAAGTATGGCCGTACAGTCAGGGACAAGTACCCAGCCTTAATAGTTTTTGGGGGTTGAGGAAATGCAAAGGTCAGAATTAGACCAGGAGTAGGAACCTTTCTCCCATTCTCCGTCCGAAGCATCCTGACCACATCGGTCACCATTTCACACTGCAGCTCGTCCTTGATTTCTTCCTCACTACACTCCATCAGGTCACGGCAGAAGACGATCCCCTTGGAGGTGTTCAGTGAGGAGTGCGGTTGAACGACGACTTCCACCTGATCAAAAAAGTTTGTCATCTGAAGGAACTTCTTGGCTTGGATGTAGTTTGCAGCCTCCACCAAGATAGTTCCATTTCTCAGTTTGCTTACAGATTTAGGCTGACCGCCTGAGGAAACAAAAGCTTTGTTTATAAGGAAAGGACTAACCTTCGTTAGAGTTTTGCCCTCATCCTTATGACTAACGATTAGGTATAGTGGAGTTGGAAACGTTCATATTTTCTGAGTTTAATTTTTCTTCCACTTTCCTTTGTTTTACATACGATTCATTTTCAGAATCCGACAACTGTCGCTTTTTCTCTGGATCGTTGTCTCTTTCTCCGAATTCTTGCCCTAAGGGTGGGGTGGTTTGAGTATCCATAGATAAGGTCACCAGCGCATCGTGTTTAGTAGTGCGGGCCGATTCACCGGGAGCGGGCATGCCCTCGGGTGTCCACAAACCGTAGCTTGGGGGACAACCCTACCTCAGTTCCCCGAGGCCCGGTTTCCATCGATTACCAAGTCGGGAATACGCGCACAACTTGGACTCGCACGTGGCAACAGGGGCTCCGACACCCCTGCCTACTGAACACTTCCTGACCAAGGACCGAAGTGGCTGGCTTCTGAACCAGTACATGACTTACGCCTCGGCAGAGACAAGCTCACATCAGCTCTCACCGACACCAGATAGGGCACCTAGTGCCGGCTTAAGCACTCCCAGCGAGCCATGTACTGGAACGGTCAGAGGACGGGTACTTAAAAGACCCTGGAGGGGGGATTTGGTAGGAATTAGGAAATGGTTAGGTGGGAAGAGGCAGTTTAACGTCATACCCAGGACGAGGTTTTTAAAAATTATTTTTTTTCTTTTTATAATAATTTTATTAGTGGTTTATGACTCTTAACCCATCTAGATGACTTGGTGAGAATTTGGTGATATTTACTCAAATAGTTTTTTGAGAACAATGTACCTAACCTAACACGAAACGCTCCATTTAAATAGCATTGCGACAGGTAGGTGCCAGTCTCCCCATAACAGCAGGTATACACTGTCTAACCTGTGCTTCTTTCAAGCTGATTTCAACTTAGATGTTGAATGGAACTTTTTTGCAAGCTCTCACGGAAAAGGAGCAGTGGATGGAATAGGAGGCACTGTAAAAAGGAATGTCTGGACTGCTGAAAAATCCAGGACAGTCAATATTGGTAACGCTCAAGAGTTTCCAGACTAAGATAAAATCTTTATATGTAAGTAAAGATTATATAAGTAAAAATGAGAATATGTTGGACAAAAGGTGGGAGAAAGTTAAACCTATACTTGGGATTCAGTCCTGTCATCACTTTAGACCTTAAGCCCCCCACAGACTGACGAGCATGTTCGCGAGCATGCTCGTGACGGTGTTGGCGGCGAACATGCTCGCCCGTGTGTGGGGTCGACGAGCATTCCAACCGGCGAGCATGTTGGGCTCGGCGCTCGGCTCGTCGGAACAGGCGAGCCGAGCGCCGAGCCCAACATGCTCGGCCGTCTGTGGTGACGACCAACATGTTCGCGAGCATGCTCGCCGGTCACCCTCAGCTGGAAGTCTCGGTGTCATGTGGTCAGTGGGAATTGTTGGTGGGAATTGTTGTTATTTCGGTTGGCAACACTGATGTTTGTCAGTCGGAGCGTCGGAGGGCGGGAGTAAGAGGTCAGTGTGCTGTAGGCTATTGTTCTTGTTGAGGAAGTGGTGGCGAAGTGTAGCTTGTGCGGTTATAGTGCAGTATTGGTGATTTTTTATTTGTCTAGTTGACAATATGTCGTTCAGCGATAACAAACCATTTTGGACTGAATTTATAGAACTGTATAGGGAACAGCGGTGTTTGTGGGACGTGAAAAGTCCAAATTATTGTAACAAACATTTACGAAAGGAAAGTTTTGACGTGTTAATAGATAAATGTAAGGAAGTATTTGTGAAAGCTGATGAGAAGTTCGTCAAAGCGAAAATTGACTCTTTGCGTGCGTCGTTTCGACGAGAACTAAAAAAATTAAATGCCTCGAAAAGCACAGGGAAGGGACTTGACGAAGTGTATGAACCATCATTGTGGTATTTCGAGTTACTTATGTTTACAACAGATGTGGAAACGGCGAGGAAAGGTTTATCTTCGCTGCAAAAGATAGTTGCCCCGCCCGAAGATTCAGAAGATAACACTGAGATGACGGACGAAAACGTAAGTTGTAGTTTAGTTTAGTTTAAGTTGTAGTGTAGGGCAATTAAATTCATAAAGTAACATTTGAACTACTTTATTATTTTATTGACAATGTCAGATTTGACTCAAATAATTTTACAAACAAAAACTGAAACATATACTTACCAAGAAAGTACAACCAACTGTAGTAAAATGTGCATATATTTATAGTTAAACACATATTAAAAGCAAAGCACATCGTCATTATTTTCCATTTCAATTATTTACAGTGGACCATTAAAGAGGTAATGCATTGGGTTACCCTTGGCTACAACATATACATTACGCCCATCTGTTGTTTATTTTAGAATGTATAACATTAGCGGCGATTTATCATGCGCTCTTGAAACTCTACTTGTCCCTCGTTGTTGTAGAAGTCCCTGTAGTATTTTCGGATTGGTTCAGTCAGTGATGTTTCTTTCCCAGACCGATTGCGTTGCTTCATGCCTAAAAGTTGGCGAACATTCTTCCTCCATTCGCCTTCAGTGAGAACTGCAGTTTCCGTGTTTTCCCAGTCTACCGAACTAGGCATCAAATAAGTTGAGCTTTTCCTTCGTAAATAATTGTGGAGTGCGCAGCAAGCTAAAATAATAACTTCAGTGGTTTCCAAGCTCGTCCTGATTGTTGTTTGCAATACTTGGAACCTATTTGCTAAAATGCCGAAGGCATTTTCAACAACTCTTCTTCCACGGCAAATACGATAGTTGAAAATCCTTTCATCGTGGGTGATTCCCTTATTAGGGTATGGCTTCATTAGGTTTTCTTTTAAGGGGAAAGCTTCATCTCCCAAAAAAACAAAAGGTAAACATACATCTCTGTTGTTTGGAAAGGTCGTTGGTGATGGCAAATTCAACTGGCCGTTTTCCAACTGTTGCCCAAAATCGGTTTCAAAGAGAACTCCCCCGTCAGACACCCGTCCATTCACTCCACAATTTACGTACATAAATTCATAGTTTGCGTTTACCACAGCCAATAATACAACGCTGAAGAAACCTTTGTAATTGAAGAAATACGAACCACTTCCAGGAGGTTGAAGGATGGCAATATGCTTTCCATCAAGAGCCCCCACGCAGTTTTCTACTTGCCAGTATTTTTTAAAATCTGTAGCAATATTCATCCAGTCGCTTTCATTCTCAGGCAACTGAAAAAGAAAAAAATATATATACTACTATGTTTTGAAGATGTGTCGTTATAAGTGTACTATTTCCATTGTTCTTTCACAGGAGGCCGAGAACTCGCCCAGTATCCTGGCCAGTCCAGACGGAGGTTCATCCACCCCTGCTACGCCTACTAGTTCGCTCTCACAAACACCTGCTCAGAACATCAGATCACAAACATCAGACTCCGCGAGCAATGTACAACGGCGCCAGCGTAAAAGAAAAAATGTCTCGGAGTATGATCGAAAGAAAGAATCATTTTTGGACGTAGCAACCAACGCTTTGAATCAACATGTTAATGAAAATCAAGCATTTGGGAACAGTATCGCCTTCCAGCTGGAAGACATGGATAGACGCCAAAAGATATTTGCACAAAAACTTATTTCAGATGCACTTTTTCATGGTAAATTAGGACATTTAAATGAAAACTCAGTCATTCACTTAAACAACATACAGAACCCTGACAATTACGGACCAAATTGTTCACGTGGATTCGCTAATGTACAACCTACCACTTATCAATTCCAGGAATACAATTACGGGCAACAGAACTACCCTTTTCCCCAGCGATACTTACCACCACAACCACAACAACAGGCCGCAAACAATGCAATGTTTGTCAATGAATCTACTGCCGCCAAGGGGTCTACTACCACTGAAGTAGATGAAGAAAATTTAGGACAGTTCTTAAAATTCAACTAAAGTTCACAACCAATTACTTATTGAACGTTAATTTTAATGTTATAGTTCATATTGAGTAATACTATTTCTTTTTTTAAGTTGTTTCAATAAATTTGCTTATTAAACTTTGTTTTAAGTCATTTTACTTGCACCCGTTTCACCGTTTTACTCAACTGATCACTTCGATAGTTATTAGGCCTTGTATTATTAGCTGCATTTCAATTCGTATACGGTATAAGATTTAAAAACAAATGTTAAACTTACGTGCAGGTATTCCTCACGTAGAGCATTATAAATTGCAGTGCAGGTTTCTGGTATGATTTTTCCCAGCGACTGAGGCGAAATGGCGCAGCTAAACTTTAGGTTTTCGTAGGTTCTGCCACTTGCTAAAAACTGAAGTGTCGCTGCAAGGCGCTCTTTACAGCTGATCGGCTCCCTCAAAATACTATTCTGTTTCACAATATCTGGAGAAATACGTCTAAGAATGTCTTCGAAACAATCTTCAGTCATCCTCAGGTAATTTTTATAATCATTTGGTTCATTTGATGCTAATTCTTGCAACAGTGACATGTAGCTAAACTGGTTCCTATTTTTAAGCCAATTCTTGCACCATATTTTACGTACCTTGCGTTTTTTCTCCTCCAAACAAACGAAACCCCCACAAAGGGCCACCACAGCGTTTGCATCCATTTCGCACCCGCACTGCAAAACTTGACTATCACACCGTAGAGAAGCAACAGTACTGAGCGGCGACGGCGAGCATGTTCGCGAGCATGTCCGGTCGTGTGTGGGGCAACGCCGAGCATGTTCGCGAGCATGTACGCCAGCATGCTCGCGAACATGCTCGTCAGTCTGTGGGGGGCTTTACAATTGCACAGACTTGTTAATTGCTAAAACATTTACGTCTTTGACGAACAAGTTTGTGTCATTGAATGTGAGGGAGAAATTCGTACGGCTCAAGTCAAGAGGCGCTTGTCGTACAGGGAAATTTATTCAGAATCGGACTCTTCTGATGAAGAAAGAAACAACGCGGTCGTTGGAATTTTACAGGACTTTTCCGATGTTGATGCAGCTGATTTTCAAGAAAAAGATTTTGTTGTTTTTGTTGTGGTGTTTGAGGGTGAACATTTTCCAGGATAGGTGACGGAGGTTAAAACAGAAGAAAACAACTATCTATATAAAGTGCAATGTATGACAAAATCTGGAGCTAACTGGAAGTGGCCTGATTTTCCTGATGAAATGTTTTATACAAAAAATGAAATCCTTAACAAAATTGATCCTACTTCGGTAATACCAGTTTCAAATCGAGGTGTTTTCAAAGTTAGTGAGCCAGCGTTAGAAGTGGCATGGTTGAATTTCAAAGAGAGCTAGAGCGTCTAAATATTAATTGTTCAATCATGTTAAATAGACATGAAAAATAAGACTTTAAAGTGTGTCGATTCTATAACTTTAATGTACACAAACTTACAAAGGTTATGTACCCTGTGTAATACCTTAAGGTTTGATTAAGGTTTTCTTTGAATTTAATAGAACCAAATTAAATGGTTAATAAGAAGTTCAGTGGTTTTTTTTACATTTAAGTGCCTTAAAACACATTAACAACAATGTATTATCTATGTAAACATCATAAAATTAATTTAATTGTTCGTAAAATGTAATAAGTGTAGTAAGTTTGAAAACAAAAAAGACAAAGTAACAGCCGTAACATTTTCTGTAACACCCGTAACAACACTTTTCAATTTCTATTTCAGAAATGTTTCAACATACAAAAAATTAAGATGCAATTTTATTTATTTTAGATTGTTAAGCTTCCAAATAAAAAATACTTCAACTTTTTAACAATGCAAAATTAACAGAGTTTATGATACTTTCATGACAATCCTGATGAAATGTTTTATACAAAAAATGAAATCCTTAACAAAATTGATCCTACTTCGGTAATACCAGTTTCAAATCGAGGTGTTTTCAAAGTTAGTGAGCCAGCGTTAGAAGTGGCATGGTTGAAGTTCAAAGAGAGCTAGAGCGTCTAAATATTAATTGTTCAATCATGTTAAATAGACATGATTGATAGACCAAAATGAAAATAAAATCATAATATAATTATTTTTTACCGTATTTCTTGGGGAAAACATTTTTTAAGTTAAGTTATTTAGTGTATTAAGTGTGTCGTAACACCCGTAACAATGGAAAACCTCCCCCCACACCTCACCCACAAACAGAAAATGCCATCGAGGAATTAGAAAAGAAGTGCCGGTAGAGGGCAAAATTAACCAAATTAAGCCTGGAAGAGTTGCTTGAGGAAGAAGAGGATCCAGATAACCCAGCATATGCCCCTGGACACTATTAACTGTAAGTTTATTTTTGTATTTTTATAGAGTTGGTTACAATGAAATGCGTTTTCTGTTAAACTAGGTTTTTTGTTAGATAGGTACACTTTTCTCAAGAACTATTATAGGTAGCCTGTTGATTCTTTTTTTTATTTGTTCCCTACGTAATAATCTACATTTTGAATACATATTATTGCCTTATGTTCAGTACTTAATTCTATACATCAGAGTAAATTGTAATTTTTTATGTTATTTTTTGCATAAAAAGAAAAAAAAATGTCACACGTTTATCTGAAAAGATTTTTTATAACCGTGTATTCAAAATGTTAAGAAAAGTACAAGGAGCAGAATAAAAAAAATTAACTGGCTACCACTTATAGTTTTTAAGATAATGGTACCTAAAATTCATCAAATTAACATTGCGGGGATAGACCCAACCGACTCCCCTTGATTAATTTTTATAATGCTTACAACTTGAGTAACAGCTGATTTCTAGTCAGACGCAATTCCCGCCAGTTTCTCACATGTTTATATCATTTTTGCTGTTTCGGCTTCCCTCTTTTTTATCACTTTTACTGTTGCTATTCGGGAGTTGAGTGAGTTTCCTACTCATAATTTGGTAGTGTCAAAACAAGTAACTAGCACTAAAAACAAAATTAATAAGAAATATTAATAATAATTAACTGGGCGTACTATAAATATAATAGAGAACAGTTTCTTAAAACTATTAAGAACATAACATATATACACATATAAACATCTATGATATTATAACACTTACAACTAGTTAACAATATATCTGAGTGAGCTGTAAAAGGACCCACCCAGTCCGGTTACTCTAATGGAAGCTCTTTTCTTTTTTTTCGGTACTTTACAGCCCTTCAAACCCTGGCCAGCAATGAGGTACTCTCCAGGAATCCGAAGAGCTTAACTAGAACTTCATTATTGTCCCCTAGCAATTCGACAAGAGTAGAAGGGAGACGATAATCGCGCCTCTGTCGAGAATAGTGATTACACTCGATCAGGGCATGGTTTACAGTTAGATTAACATTACACACGGGGCACAAAGGGGGATCCCCGCGGTTCATAAGAAAGCCGTGGGATAGAAGGGTGTGTCCGATCCGAAGACGGCATAACACTACCTCCTCCCTGCGGCTGGTACGGTTTGAGGACGTCCAAGGTAGAACTGACCCCTTTATGTCCCGTAGTTTGTTATCGTTGATTTCTGTCCACGACCTTTGCCACTCATTTCTTAAGAGTCTTTTGATGTGTGGTTTCACATCTGGCAATATTAGTTGTTGGGTGTAAGGCGCCAATTCTGTCGCTTCCCTTGCAGCTCTGTCGGCCATTTCATTGCCAGGTATTCCAACATGACTTGGTACCCACATAAAAATCACTTGAACATTTCCTCTTATTAGATCATGTGAGGACTTTTTTATATTGCACAGAAGAACGTGTTTCGGATACAAGTCCTTTAGTGCTTCTATGCTGCTCAGTGAGTCGGTACATACCACCAGCCTCCCTGTCCTAGGGCACAGGATGTTTAGTGCCTTCTCAATGGCCGTCAGCTCGGCAGTATAGACAGAGGACGCAGGGGGGAGGCAAAATTTGAACTCAGATCTGGCAGTCACAAAGGGGCAACTAGTGCCAGTCCCAGTTTTAGATCCATCCGTATATACTACGTCACATGGTGTCAACTTGTTAAGCTCTTCACGAAATAATTGGTTTATTATGTTTGGGGATGTATCTTGTTTCTTATTGTGTACTAGCGAGTTTATAATAGGTGGTGTATTCAAAGACCACGAGGGTACGTCGCAATCGTGGCTTAGTCGCACCTCGAAAACTTCGATGCCGAGACGTACTATTATGTTCCCTACTCTTATACCGAAAGGGGCTGAAGCGTTAGGTTTCAACTTATACCTGTGCGTTAACGCATTTTCAAATAAAGGGTGATTTTTTTATTGGTGTGGGTTTTAAGTTGGCACCACTATTAAACACAACAATTAAATTTGAATAAAACAGCTGATCTTTGTTTATTATCTTATGTCATTTCGATATTTGTATTGTCAAGTGCGTATTATTGTATAGTAACCATGAACAGACTTACAAAAGAAGAGCGTTTGCGAATAGTGCAAATTTATTTTGAAAACCGCAGTTCAGTTCGGGCAACTTACCGAGCTCTTCGTCTGATTTACGGACCTCATAATCGTCCATCAGAGTCAGGTATTCGAGCTTTGGCTAATCGTTTTCGTAATACCCACACTCTTGTTGACAAGCATCAGCAGAGACGCCGCACAGTAAGGACCGAAGAGGCTGTTGCTCATAGTGTTGAAGAGGATCCAAGTGTGTCGGATCCAAGGCTTCTCAAAAGGCGGGCAATACAGCACATTCAAATGAAATAAATTCAATATTAGAAGAGTTATATGAATTAAGAGATAAATTATTTTAATAAATAATGATTACAATACTTGTATTTTCCATTTTTATTTCAACCTTTGTATCTGATAGTAGCTATGAGTGTTGATAAGTTTGGTCACTTTTCGAATGGTAGTGGTATTAGTTCTAGTATTAATCTGAGAGGACCTAAGGGTGATGGATTCCATATCGACGGTGATGGAAACTATGATGTATTAAATAAGAGAATTTGTAATCTAGGCGATGCGGCAAAACCTAATGATGCAATAAATTTTAGTATTTTCAGCGATGCTATTCAAAATTGTCTTACAGTAATAAATGATAAAGTTGAAGAATTAAAAACTGATTTTCAGGGAAAAGTTACCGGTTTAATTAATCATCTTGAAACTAAATTGAAAAATGAAATAAAAAATAGAGAGCAATCGATTTTCAATATACAAAATTATTACATCGCGCTGGTTAAAAAAAGAAGGATCGTCAATGTTAGTGCCAGTATTAATGATAACGATGTTGTGATAAGACAAAAACTAAACTCAACTAGAGAAAAATTAGAGCAAACCAATTGAGAAATACAAATAAACACTTTAGATTTAAAAAACGATTTAGAAAATTTTATTAAAAACGATTTTATAACTTTAAAAAATGATTATTATAATTTTAAATCACATGTTCGTGATACGATTCAAGAAATATTAGAAGAATTGGAAGACGATAAATAAGTTTAGTACAATTATATATTATGGCTAGGAAAAAAAACAGTTGTGCTAGTAGTTATCAAGGCTCGGGACTGATAACATCACTTGCCAATGCAGCAGGTTCAGTTTTAAATAAAGCAATCGATATTTTACCAACGGAAATACACTTACCAAATTACCAGTTTTGTGGTCCAGGAACTAATGTGAATAAGAGACTTGCATTAGGTCAAAAAGGAATTAATAAACTTGACTCTTTGTGCCGTCAACACGATATAGCGTACGAAAAGTATAGTGATAATAAACAGAGATCTATTGCGGATCGTATATTAGCTGAAGGCGCTTGGGAAAGAGTTAAAGCATCTGATTCAAGTTTAGGTGAAAAAGCAGCCGCATGGGCAGTTACTAATATCATGAAAGCAAAAACCAAACTTGGAGGAGGAGGAGGAGGTGGAAAAAAGAAAAAGTCAAACAATTGTTCTAAATGTAAGAAAAAAATAAAAAGGAAAGTTAGTAAAAGAAAAACGGTTAAAAAAAGGTAAAGGTCTATATTTAAGACCGTATAAAGGTTCTGGTCATTCAAAAAAGAAAAATCACAATGTACTCGTCAAAAATAATCGATCGTTTAGGTAATAGACCATTAACGAATAAAGATATAATAAAATGTGCCAAAACACTTAAATTACCACATTTCAGAGGGGTTTTTATGCGTGATTTATTACCAATTAGAATACGCAATAAAGAGTCTGCAATCATAAATTTAGACAGTTATGCAGGGCAAAGTACACACTGGGTATGTTTTTACAAAATAGGTTTAAATGTTGAATATTTCGATAGTTTCGGGAATTTACGTCCACCAATTGAAATTCAAAAATATTTAAAAAGTGTTGATGGTAACAAAGTGAATATAAAATATAATTATTTTCCTAGACAACGAGCCGGCACAGTGAATTGTGGTCATTTGTGTTTAGACTTTCTAGCCGTGCGAAGATGATTTGTGTTACTGTAAAACATTCAAATTTAAAATGTTCTCTTTTTCCACCACTCGATTTGAGTTCGTCTGATGAGTGGGAAATGGGATTTTTAGATTTAATGACATAATTCAATTCTTTTTTTTTTTTTTTTTTTTTTTTTTTTTTTTTTAATAAGGGTATAAAACACGCAGGTTATCAATGCCCGTAGGGGTAACGGACACCTACACTTTGAAATATGGTGTCACGTTATCAGTACAAGGAATAAATAGCGGATCGCTGTGTCAAATAACATTATCACATTAAGACTATAAGAAAAACAACAACAGTGGACGGAGGACTAAAACTAAATAACAAAATTAACCGAGGGGCTGTAAAGGGGCCCGATAGTTAAAATATGTCAGATAAATAATAACGATAATAAATATAACAAAATCTAATGCTAAAACTAGGTAAGTTAGTGAAGGAAGGTTGTAAAGGGACCCACCCTCACCAATAATAAATAACAAATCAATAGAAGGACAAAAGTGCCCGTCTCCTTACGTGACACCTACATATTAAGATAGTGGTGTCTCTCACATCACAGAAATTTTTTTTTTAATTTTTTTTTTTTACTTTAAAGGGGTTTACCCTTGATTAAAACACATAAATTTTCTAACGAAATTTAAAAGATTGCACCTAGGCGGTGCTAGTTAAAAGCCTTAAAACTAAATAACAACTCAGGGGTGAACTGTAAAAGGGCTCACCCTTACCTAAAACTAGCGGTTAAAATGTTTACTAAAACTAATCAGGTACTATATCACTCATATTCTGGACATTAATTTGGTGCTCTCCAGAAAACTAAAGAGCTTTGTTAAAACATCTTCTTTGTCACCAAGCAACTCATCTAACCGGCCTGGCAAACGATGTGCTCTCCTCTGCCCGGCGTAGAGGCGGCAGTCTATCAACACGTGGCTGACGTTTAACGCCATATTACACTCCGCACACTGCGGTGGATCACCACGACTCATTAGGAAACCGTGAGAGAAGCGAGTGTGTCCGATACGGAGTCGACACAGTACTACCTCCTCTCTGCGGTTAGTGCGGTAAGCAGTCGACCAAGGCTTTACTGTGTATTTAATCTGCCGAAGTTTGTTATTGGCCACTTGATCCCACGATATATTCCACTGATGTTGTAGTCGTGACTTTACAATCGGCTTTAGATCGGACGCGATTGATCGCCTAGTACATGGAGTCAGAGAGATTGCCTCCTTTGCTGCCCTATCTGCGATCTCGTTACCAGGTATTCCGGTATGTCCCGGTACCCATAGTAACGTAATTGCGATACTCCGCGACATCATCTCGCTCAAAGCGTAGCGGATCTTACGAACCAGGACATGTTTGATAGCCAGAAGACCGCTTAACGAGTCCGAGCACACTACCACCCTATTTGTTCTTGGACATACAATATTTAACGCTTTCAATATAGCTGTTAGTTCTGCTGTGTATATTGAAGATTCAGGAGTGAGGCAGAATTTGTACTCTCTATTGGAAGTGACAAAGGCACAACCCGTTCCTGCCTCACTCTTTGAGCCATCCGTGTAGATGACATCGCAGGGTGAACAGGATGACAAAATTTCTCTACAGGCGCTTGTGGACAACAGTGATGCGTCTTGCTTGTCCAACTGTAATAACGACAGTATTACATTGGGAGTTCTCACTGTCCATGGTGGCCTATCCATCTCGTGACATACTTCAACATCAATCGCTCTCATGTCCACTTCTGCGAGATGTAACAGGATTCTAATGCCAAAAGCTGCGGGGGCATTAGGTTTATTGTGGTACAAGGGAGCAAGCGATGTGTCTAGGACTACCTGGAAGGCCGGATTTTCTGGCCTTGATTTTAAATTTAAAAAATAGTTCATAGCCAATTGAACACGTCTCAAAGATAGGGATGGCTCACCACTCTCAGCTAACAGACTGACAACGGGGCTGGAACGAAAAGCTCCAGTAGCCAATCTGATGGCAGAGTGATGGATTGAGTCCAACATTTTAAGGGCTGTTGGCTTGGCAGAAGAATAAACCTGGGATCCATAATCAATACAAGATCGAATATATGCCTTGTAAAACTGAAGCATGCATTTTCTATCTGCACCCCACTTCGTTCCGCTTAAAGCTCTCATCGCGTTAAGTCTCTTTAGGCATTTCGCTTTAAGTTCTTTAATGTGCGAAACCCACGTCAGTCTGTAATCAAACCACAACCCGAGGAATTTCACACAGCGACTCGCTGGGATTATTATTCTATTTATCCTAAGAGTTGGATCAGTGACGTTCCTCAGTCGAGAAAAAGTTATACATTTAGTCTTTGAAGGAGAAAAAGAAAATCCGGTTTGGTTGCTCCAATCTTCAAGACGGTGGATGGTGAGCTGAAGGTACCTCTCTGCAGTAGCCAGCCTCCTGGCAGGGACAAACACAGCAAAGTCATCTACGAATAGAGAGCATCTGACAGGAGCTCTGACGCAGGAAGTGATGCTGTTTATGGCCACAGCGAAGAGAGTACAGCTAAGGACACTCCCTTGAGGTATACCGTTCTCAAGATTTTTGATGTCGGACAAATGAGTTCCTAGTCTTACATTAAAAGAACGTTCATCCATAAAACCTTTGATAAAATATAATATATTACCGCCGACGCCCCAATTTGAAAGGGTGTTTATAACTCCCCTACGCCAAGCTGTATCATACGCTTTTGTTATATCGAAAAATACAGCAACAAGTTGCCTCCGTTCAAGGAAAGCATTCAGGATTGACGATTCCAGGCATACTAGGTGGTCTAGAGTTGAACGGCCTTGACGGAACCCACATTGCTGTGGAGACAGGAGATTATTGTGTTCTAGGAACCATACTAGTCTACGATTAACCATCCGCTCCAGTATCTTACAAAGACAACTGGTAAGCGAGATAGGCCTGTAGCTAGCAGGGGAGAACTTGTCTTGGCCAGGTTTGTATAATGGTACAACGTGAGAGTTGCGCCATGAACTTGGAAAGCTGCGTTCTTGAAAAATTCTATTGAAAAGGGACAAGAGGCACGCTTTAACCTCTACAGGAAGGTTTCTCAACATGGCGTAGTGGATGTCGTCAGCACCGGGAGCTGAGTTTATAATGGGAGAAATAGCGGATTCTAGTTCGTCAAGGGAAAACAATAAATTTAAGGGACTTATATAGTTATTTTCATTTATGGGCTGTGCTTCATGTTGTACTTTATATCGCTGGAACAAAGGACTGTAGGACGTCGTCCTCGATACGTTAGAAATGGACGAGGCCAGAGCGTTTGCCACATCTTTCGGCTCGGTTAATATGATGTCGTTCACCCTTAAGCCAAGAATAGGCAGAGGTGGCTGTTTTCCGCAAACTGCCTTTAGTCTCCTCCACACCAGAGATAAAGGGGTGGTACGGTTAATCGAGGAAGTAAATTCCTTCCACGAATTTCGTCGACATCTTTTAAATATGAGACGAGCTTTAGCTCTGGCAAGACGAAATCGTGCGAGGTTTTCCTCGGTCGGAGATCTATTAAATATCCGCAAGGCTTTCCTGCGCTCCCGAAGCGATATCCTACACTCTTCTGTCCACCAAGGTACGTTTCTTCTTTTTGTGATTCCTTTTGTTTTTGGAATACTTTCCAGAGCGGCGCTTGAAATGGCAACAGTTATCTTGTTAACGGCGGAGTCTATGTCTATTGATGTTGAAACATCTGGTGCCTGTAAAACTTGTTTAAATTTGCCCCAATCTGCCTTATCAAGTACCCATTTAGGTCTTTGGGGCACATTACCTGGATTATCGAGAACTTTAGTTATGACCGGTGCATGGTCGCTACCGTAAAGGTCAGAGGAAACTGACCAGTCGAAGCGGTAAGCAATTTGTGGTGTGCACACGGTTAGGTCTAATACTGACCAGGAACCTGTTCTCGGGCAAAGATAAGTTGGCGAGCCATCGTTTAATAAAACAAGATTCAGATCGTCAAGGACCTTGGAAACCATGTTGCCCCTTGGAGAGCAAGTAGTAGAGCCCCAAAAACGATGGTGGGCGTTGAAATCCCCCACAAGTACGAAAGGACGAGGCAATTGATTAATAAGGTCCGCTAGATCTTCTCTTGGAAGACATTCTGGTGGCGGGGGGACATAAACACAACAGATATGTAATTTAAACGGTATGTCAATCTTTATGCATATTACTTGTAGAGGTGTGTTCAAAGGTACCTCCACTGTATTCAGAGAAGGATTCGCGAGAACCATAACTCCTCCACATGCATGTCCGTCATTATGGTTGTCATGGCGGAAGATATCCCATCCCCTGATGGAAAATTGGCATGCACGGCGAAGCTTGGTCTCCTGAATACATATGATATTTGGTTTTATTTGTGATGCTAGTAGATTCAGGTCTTCCAGATGGCTTCGCAGTCCGTTAATATTCCATTGTATAATATTCATATAAAATTAGGTTTTAAAAGTAATTTTGTTTTTTGTTTTTCCTTGATTTTGTTTAAAATTTACAGTAGTTTTTTCAATTTCTGAATGTGGCCTAAGGTCGTCATCAAACAAATCCTCCTCCATTAGGCTGGATTTGGAGGACTGGTATGAGGGAGGGGTTCTGTTGGCACCCTTTGACCGTTCGACCACTTTAGAGGCAATTTTTTTATTTATCCCAGAAACGAGTTTTTGGCGTACTTCCGGAGATATATCTTTCTTTCCCGTCACGCTGGAACTTCCAGCATTAGGGGTTTTTAAAAATTGAGCAGCAACCTGGCCTTCAGTAGACTGTTGCTTGTTTAAAGTGTTCCGTCCCTTGGGTTGACTAGGTATAGCCGGTCTTACAGACACAGAAGGTGCAAGGTCTGGTATATCAGTGCCTCCACTATGTGGGAAGGACTTGGCACTAAGTTGTTGTACCAAAGCAGCAACCTGTTGGGTTAGTTCTCTAACCATGCCTTCCAGAGCTGAGCAGGAAGAACACGGTTTCGGTTGCACAGGGACAGAGGCAGCTTGAGAATAGGATACGTCCTTCTTCGGGGTTTGCCCAAGTCGTTTTCTATATTCTTTACGTGCATCGCCGAAAGATAATTTCTCGCTAGTGACTATTTTTAGCACTTCCTTTTCTTCTATGTATACTTTACAGCTGCGAGAGCTTGAAGGATGCTTGCCCTTGCAGTTGACGCACTGTTCTTCGCCACCGGCACAGTCCTTGTCACTGTGACCACTTTTTCCACAAAGACTACATGTTTCAGGGTTATTGCAAGTTTTGCTCGAATGCCCAAAACGTTGACATCTATAACACCTCTGAGGATTTCTAAAGTATGGGCGAACTTGTAGAGAAAGATATCCTGCTCTAATTGTGGCTGGTGGGTGAGGAAGGGCAAAAGTCAAAATGTGACCTGGTGTAGGTGTCGGTACACCGTGTTCAACCTTCAGTATTCTCACCACATCAGTCACAAGACAATCTTTCAGTTCTTCTTTCAACTCTTCAATTGAGCAACATAACATATCGCGACAGAATACAATTCCTTTGCAGAAGTTTAATGTCTCATGAGGATGGACAACGACTTCTACTTTGTCGTAAAAGGATCTCATGGAGAGAAATTTCTGAGCCTGTGGAGCGTTCGCAGCCTCTACCAAGATGCTTCCATTACGGAGCTTCCTAACAGAAGACGGCGAGCCGCCCACTCCGACTAGAGCCTTGTTAACAAGGAAAGGGCTCACCTTTGCCAAGTTCTGAGTATCGTCTTTGTGTTTGAATACTAGAAAAAGTGGGGTGGGAAGATTTTGAATATTAATTTTCTTGTCTGCAGTTTTTCTCTGTTTGTTTGTTTCCTCTTCAGATTCTGAAGAGAGAGCACGCTTCTTTTCCAGATCCATAGAATCTCTTTCTACAACTCTATCATTTGCTTGAGAAGGGTTTAATGTAGCCATTCAATATTTGAACCAGCGCATCGTGATTAAAGGTGCAGGCCGAGACATCGGGAACGGGTATACCCTCGGGAACCTGTCAGCCAAAGCTTGGCAGGGCACCCTACCCCAGTTCCCCGGGGCCCGATGTTATCTCGTTTAACCGAGTCGGGAATTCACGCACGACTCGGGCTCGCACGTGGCAACAGAAATCTCCGACATTTCTGTCCAATAATCACTTCCTGACCAGGGACCGAAGTGGCTGGCACCAGGATTCATACTACCGCTTGCTTCGGCAGAGCAAGCTCACATCAGCTCTCTTCTGCTACACCTTCTCAGAGTGTAGCAGTTCAAGCACTCCCCGCAAACAATAGCACGATCCAGTCAGGAAAAGGGAGGAATTAGGAATAGGTAGGATTTATGGATGGGACAGGGAAAAGTGCCAGGATTGGAGATGTGTCTGGCACTAGCTCGGGGTACGAAAGGTCGCCAACCTTTAAACGTCAGAGTAAGACGTCCCCTACGGGCAATTCCAAATGTTGAAGAAGATATAAATAATAGAATCAAGATTGGTACAGACGTGCTGAGTTTACCAACTGGTGCATACGAGATAGAAGATATTAAGAATTATATTATAAAAGATTTAGAAGAAAGAAAATCTTCTACCACTTTTAATCTTGTTGCAAATAATAACACACTTCATTGTGAAATGTTATGTAATCAAATTGTAGACTTTACAGTTCCAAATTCTATAGCAAATCTATTAGGATTTACAAATAGTCAAAAATTAGAAGGAAATAAATGGCATATATCAACTAATCAGGTCGCCATTAATAAAGTGGATATCATTCTAATCACTTGTAATATTGTTAAAGGATCTTATAGAAACGGGATAGAAGGCCATGTGCTTCATGAGTTTTATACTGCTGTAGCACCCGGTTATAAAATTGTTGAAAAACCAAATATTGTTAAATACTTACCAATTACAAAACAATCAACATTAGGTAAATTTTATATAACATTAGAGGATCAAGAAGGTAACTTAGTGAACTTTAGAAACGAAGAAATCAATTTAAGAGTTGATATAAGAAAAAAAACCGAAATAAATAATGGGTATTGTATTTCCGATTTGAGAAAATAACAATAACAGTATTACAACTAGCGTTTCTAGTATAAGAAATAATAAATTTAAAAAAGATATTAGTCATGTTCGAACTTTGAAACCGTTAACATTGAAAAATTTGATTTTTCTACAAAATATTCCGGAATTTAAACGAATTAAAAATGAGTAATATATTAAATGTTAATTAAAATATAGAAATTGATGAATCGCTTATAGAATGGGAATGGCATTCTCACAATCCATACACATCTAATTCTTTTAAAAATAGTGATGAAATTCGTATTCCTGTTCATCAACAAGACGCATATACGTGTCCTAATAAAAGTTTTTTACTAATTGAAGGGAAAATTATTAAATCTGCTGATTTTAAAGATGATACTACTTCAAGTCTAAATTAATAACTGTATGGCTTTCTTATTTGATGAAATTAGATATGAAATTTGTGGAACGGAAATTGATCGTGTAAAAAATGTTGGTATAACTAGTACTATGAAAAATTGTACAAATTGTTTGACAATAAAATGTGTATCATAATTTGAACTACCGTGTAAAAATACAGGCAAAAACGATTGATTTCTTCTTTTCAAATTACACGTGTTACAAAGAACGTTTCTAAAACGTTCTGTTAAATGACAGTGATCTACTACAGCACGATCAATCATTGAAAATTCTAAATTACAGCATTCGCAATTAGTTGATGTACGAATTCTATTTTCTTCGTCTCTTGTAAGAGGAAGGATAGGTTTATGAATTCTAATTAAATCAGAAATTAAATTTGATATTGAAATTAAATAGTCCATAAACTTTGATGCAGCATCTACACCTCTGTAAAGATAAGGATCATTGGGCAATTGAGAAGGAATAATTTCTGGCAAATCCTTATCACAAACCAAATATACACAAAAACTCATTGGTTCATGTATTGCATTTACTGTTGTAAATTGTGATTGTTTTTCGTCAACTTTTTTTAAAATACACTCGAAATCGCAATAAGCAACAACTGGAACTTTATACTTAAAATGGAAATTAGTGAATTTCAAAATTGATGGACTATCATTATTTTGAAGAGGCGGCATTTTGGCTATTAGCGGTTTATGAATTTTACAATTCTGTTTATGATTTTTTAGTCTCTGTAATTTATCTGGTCCTGAATAGTGGGCGAAACACCTTTTACAAAATAGCATTTTTCTCGTTGATTTTGTCACTTGGGACCGTATTAATCTAGAGAAATTATTTATATAACAATAATGATTGTTTCCTTGATCGTTTTAAATTAATAGCAAATGAAAATGATTTACATTCTCTTTATCACATACTTTGAGTGGATAAATTTCTTGATGTTTATTTAATCCGTAAACATTAACACTTACAGTGTGGTTATTTTTTCAAATTTTTTTACTTGTTTTAAATTACAAGGAAATGTTAAATCATTAAAATTAAATTTATTAACATTAGCGATATATCTGTTGTCAATACGACATTTTTTATTTCCTTTAACATAACGTGCTAAAATAGCCCATTGAAAACATTTATTATCTTCATTATTTTGTGGATTAATAATAGCTTTTTTATTTTCAATACAATGTGGAAGTGGTATGTATGAATACCTAGCGGACGATACTTGCTGAATCTTAACAAAACTCCGTCTAACGAGCGAAGTGTCCAACCACTTCCTTTTCCCATTTTCTTCTGTACAAATTTTACTAATCATATTTCTTAAAATATCATCCAACGAATCACTATGAAAAACCGTGAAATTCGATGTTTTAAAAGAGGTTTCCTGAGTTTGCTCTGTTAACGGTTTAATATATGTAGTACATTCAACAATAATATTAAATTTCAAAGCTCCATATTCGTTTAGTAAATTTTGAATAATTCTTTTAATTTCTTCTTTTGAAATTTGAAGGATTAAACAAATATCTTTCAAATCTGAATTATTATTTAAGAAATAATAAGTTTTTAATATATTTTTAAAAGCATTTTCGAGTTCTACAAATGTATTATTCGAACAATTTAAATTTAATCTGTCTCTTTTTCGTCTTAAATTAGGAGAGGGACATTGTTCCGGCTCAATATTAATTTGATGCGGTTGTTCCTGCTCTATTTCTTCATGTTCCTCTTCCACTTCCATAGGTTCGGGAATTGTATGGTTTCTTTTTTTTAAAGGTAGATGTGAATTCATTATTCTGAAAACAAATTATTCTAGATTATTTTAAATTTTGAATTTACTTCTGTTTCAATTAAACACCAGATGAACCAAAACCCTTGTCTCCTCTTTCTGTCGCTTCCAATTGATAAATTTCAATAAGATTTGGATACACTATATGTTCACAAATTATTTGAGCGATTCTATCTCCGATACTGACATTGAAATCCCTGTCGGAGAGATTAAATAGCAATATACCAATATTTCCAGTATAATCTGCATCGATGACGCCTGCGCCTACGTGTATGCCATGTTTTAATGCTAGACCAGATCTAGGTGCTATACAACCATAACAACCAGTTGGTAACACTAAAGCTATATTAGTTTTAACTAGTTTTCTATCCCATTTACGGACAACGATGTTCTCCCTACTCCGCAAATCAAATCCGGCTGCGTTTAGTGTACATTTTTCAGGTGGAAATCAGTTTTCATTCAGAAGAATGAATTTCAAATCTAAAAAAGAATACATTTTACATTTAAATTAAGTATTATCTTATTTAACAAACCCATCTTTTTTTCGTATCCTATTTAACAAAACCATCTTTTTTTCATACGATATACAATCTTGTTTCACATTTTCTATTTTTAGCATATTTTGCCCTACATTTGTTAAAATTGAATTTATTGAGTCAAAAATTTTTTGATCTGATTGATTTTCTTTCGTATTAAGTAGAAAATAACCTTTTTCGATACTTTTTGCCAATACGTTTTTTTCATTTTTACATTTTCTTAAATCTTTGACGTCAGTAATTTCGATTTTTATCAAATGTGTTCCAGTTTCACCTGGAGTAGTTATTTTTTTCCTTTCATTCTCGCATTGATATTGTAGTTGTTGAGATATAAAAATAGACTAACTTTTGTTTTTTTTCTGACTGAATAATTTAGCGAAATCATCTTTACAATTGAGGCGGTCCATTCCAAAACTCACAAAATCCATTTTTTTCGAAATTGAGTTATCGGTATCACTGCATTTAGCAGAAAGAGAGGAATAAAGCAGTCAGGTCATATCTTTCCAAAACTAACTGTATCATATGGATATTTAATGCTAAAAACTAGGTGTCATTTCCAAAACTCACTTAATTTCAGTAATGCTATTCCAAAACTAGCATAATCCATCAGCCAATGGGATGGCGTTATTAATGTCATGTGATCATTAATCATCTATCATTACAAAACTATCTTTATCCTCTTACCCAATGGGTGGCCTGGATTCAGTCACATGACTTTGTTTATGTTTGTAATTTTGTCTTGCCTCTGTATTGCTGCCTGTGAATTGTTCTGTATTCACTTAATATTTTTACAATCTAAATAAGTTAATTGTGAAGTTGTAATGAGTTTATCAGAAACCATTTTACCAACTCCACCTAAATAAATCAAGAAGGAAATCAAATCCTGAATAATGGAAAAAGACAAAGGATAAGAGAAAAAGGTAAGCAGAATAATAACCTACAATTTTGGCTTATGTAGGCTAAGGTTTATTGAATTATCTGTTTGGATACATGATAGTCCAGCCATACAATTGTTAAGCTTCGGATTAATGGATGTTTTAACTAATGTGAGTTTGGAGCATGAGTCCGGATTTCATAAAGTTGTCGATTGTTGTTTTCCAGTCATCGGTCATTGTTTGTAGATGTGTGGTCATTGTTTAAATAGCTCTAACCAATTTTACTTTCTTTAAAACCTTTAGCCTGATGAATTTGTTTGTTTTCAGGCACATGCCTACTCAAATGCCAGAACCTCCAAGATGTTTTCATAACGGCCCAACATACAAATGTAAATCACTAAGGATGTCTGACGTAAAGGAGTTCCATGATGCATTTTATAAATACCCTGTGAAGACTCAGCAAGATACATTCATCCTGAAACATATTGAAGTGTCATTACCTCAAAGAGAAAGATCCAAACAAAATGGTGGAAAGAAGAGCGTCGCAGTTAAGTACCTAGTAAAAATTAAGGGGACCAAGGACTTTAAGATTCAGGTATGTCAGAAAACATTTCTCGGAATTTTAGGTGTTAGTAGATTTCGTGTTAACAACATTGCGAAAAATTATGCCACAACCGGACAGATGCCTGTTGAAAAAAGAGGTGGCGCTAGGCTCATAGAGAAATTCCGCATTAAAAGAAAAGTGTAAAATCATTTATTGAAAAGCTAAAGGGAGTAGAATCTCACTATTGCCGAGGAAGAAGTTCCAGGCAATATCTCAGTTGTGAATTAAATATTTCAAAACTTTGGAAAATTTACAACTCTAGTGTAAACGAGTCTTTAAAAGTCAAAAGGACTTTCTTCAGGAATATTTTCTGCCAATATTAGAATTGGTAGACCAGTGACTGATGCTTGCTCAAAATGTATTGAACTGCGTGAGAAAATCAAGGTTGAACAGAACCAAGTACACAAAGTAGAATTGATGATTCAGTTGAGAGTTCACAAGCTTCGAGGTAAAGCTTTCTATGCCAAACTTAGAGAGGAAAGTGATAATATGGTTACCTTTTCATTTGACTGCCAAAAAAATTTAGTTAACCCTAAGGTACCGGACCAAGCAGCTTACTATAGCCGCCAGTTGTATACTTACAACTGTACAGTAGTGAAGGGTTCTTCAATATCAAAAATAACAAATGAGAATGTTTTTATATATACATGGCAAGAAAACGAGCACAGTAAAAGTTCAAATGAAATATGTTCCATAATTTTTGATGTTTTGTCAAAAAGTGACCTGAGTTCGTTTAAGACAATTCGATTGTGCGCTGATTTATTATTGCTAAATATTATATTGAAAAAAATACAGGTAAAATAGCCAAAGAATATTTTTTTAAATTAATAACAGGCACTAAACATGTTGATCATAATTACGGGTTACATGTTCAAGGTGATTCTTGGAAAATCGGTGATAAACTTGTAGATATTGACGGTGATGATTTAATTATTGATGGAATACGATATGAAGGAACACGAGGACTTTATGAATTAATATTTATGAATAATCCTAATGCATATATTTATTTTGAAGATGATTTAGAAAACTATTATTTAATTATAATGCAAACCAATGTACATAAATCTAATTATTCGTCTTCAGGAAAAATAATATCAAATAGAGGCATCAAGTATAAAAATATTATTTCTCGATTATTAAAGAGAAGAAAACCGAAATCTATGAAGACCACTAATACCGATGAAAGTGGCAATCAATAACAACAACAAGCGGCCTCAGGTAGTGGAATAGTATTGTCTAATTTTTCTTCTTTAGAAAAAACAAAATCACAGTCAAACAAAGATAATAATAATTTTCCAATACTTAAGAAAAGAAAAGCAAATTCTATGATGATGATGAACAATTATACAGATGAAATTAATCACCAGGAAACGGCAGCAGACAGTGGAATAATAGTATCTAATTTAAAACCAGATGTAATTTGAAGAGTCCAAAGCAAAAAGGATGATAGTCCATTTTTTTCAATTTTTCGTTTTCATTGGTAACACTGAGTTTATGTTGAGCAGAAGTTGTAGGTGTTGTGCTTTTAACAAGAAGACTGATAGTCCACAAGATACAGACAGTTTTAGATTTGTAGTACTTTACAAAAAGGGTGGTAGTCACTTGCCTTTGATACAAGAAAGATGATAGTCAACAATGCAATATATTATGTTTTTTACACATGTGACTGTTGTGCCTGCAACATAACCTCACTTTGCCCTCTTGTGTTGGTTAAATGAATACAGTTTATATTAGTGTTTTTCTTTTACATATTGCATTATATCTTTAAGTGTCATAATGAGTGATAGTGATGAACTTCAAATTAATGACAGTGAATTCAACATTGAAAGGAAAACTAAAAAGAGGAAATGTTATGGAAAGATGGAAGATGTGATGAAGAAAATGAGGTTAGTCAGTCATGAGATTGGTAATGATTGTAGATGTAAACGCCTTAAATGTTTTGAGAGAATTGATGAAAACCAAAGAAAGATCGTAATAACAGATTTTAATAACTTAGAATCTCACAATGAGCAATCGCTTTATTTGGCAGGCCTTATTTCCTTGCATGAAATAAAACGGCGGCGATCTAGGAAGCCAGAAATTGATGCTAAATTCAATGACAAAAGCTATACTTACAAGGTAAGAATCAGAGAAGGGGATAGAATAAATGATATACCAATTTGCTTCAAAGCAATGTGTTCAATGCACGGAATCAGTGGAAAGAGATTGCAAAACATCCAAAAGGCGCTTAAGGACACTGGCAAAGCTCCCACTGACAACAGAGGTAAATATGACCACAAACATTGCAGAACTTCTGAAGATACAAAACAGAGTGTAATAGACCATATTAAGTCTTTTAAAAGTCGGTCTAGCCACTACAGCCTTTCTAAATCAAAAAAGGTTTACCTACCTGATACATTGAATATCAAAAAAATGCATGCCATGTATAAAGAGCTTAGGCCTAATGATAAAAGTGTTTCATATGAATATTATAGAATAATATTTGAAACCAACTTTAACATTTCATTCGGGTTTCCAAGGAGTGACACTTGCTCAACCTGCGACAAGTATCAGGCTGAGTTAAAAGTTTTAAATATGGAACTACAAAATACGCCTAACGTAAGTGTTGAAAATACTGCAACACACGAAAAGTTAAGGAAACTAAAAATAGAACACGAGCTACATTTGAGAAAAGCTGATATGTTTTACAACAAAAAAAGAAAAGCCAAAAAAATAGCCATGCAAAGTGTAGAAGAGGAATGCATTGCCATGGATTTTCAGAAAAACCTTTCTCTACCAAATCTCAGCACAAATGACGTTTATTACCGTCGTCAGTTATCATTCTATCTATTTAATATTCACAGCCTATCTTCAGGTGGTGCTGTATTTTATTCTTATCCACAGACTGAAGGGAAGAAAGGGGCAGATGAAGTAATTTCCATGCTTAATCACTACATTTTTACAAAACTTGATCCAAAAGTGAAGCATTTGCACATTTTTTGTGATTCGTGTTCTGGACAGAACAAAAATTACACGCTCATTCGGTTCTGTCACTATGTCGTCAATGTATTGCAAAAATTAGACACTATTAAAGTAGTGTTTCCAATAAGGGGACATTCCTTCTTAGAATGTGACCGGAACATGGGACTAATAAATCAAAAATATGCCGCTGAGTTGCCAGAAGATTGGGTGGAGCTAATAAGGAATTGCCGCGTAAAACCTTCCCCTTTCGAGGTTGTCGAGGCAGATTTACCTCTTTTTCGCAAATGGACTGAGTTTTTTTCAAAGTTTTATACTAATAAGTGCCCCTTTGCTACACGACCTATTAGGGAAATCCGTTATCTCAAACAACACTCAAGACTTGTGGAACACAGAGCCTCCTATACTGGATATTGGCAGCTTTCTCCATTGATATCAAAACAATATTTGAGAATGTTAAACCTTGAAGTTCACCACTATGATGATGGCTCGTTTGATCTTCCACCCCAAAGTCGCTCTGGTAAGTTAGATTTTACTTTAAATTATGCTAATAATATAGGAATACGGTAGATAGTATTCACTCTGTTGCTATACAAAATCTTTTCATTGAATAATCTTGATTATCAGAAGTACAATAATATGAACTTTATGGAAAACTATTTTTTCAGATCTTGTTCCTGTGCCAAAGCCTAAATACGATGATCTTCAGCATTTGAAACAGTTTTGTGGACCCAAAGCAAGGGAATTCTATGGTAGACTTCCACAAGAACATTAAGTACTGTGGGACATTGTTCTAATTAAAAAGAAACAAGATTTACGTATTAGTTAAGTGACTGAGTAAAGGACATTCATCTTTTTTGCTGTGTTTTTATTGTAATTTCCTTCTTTTTTTAGCTCTGTATATTTGTTTCTAATGAATATAGAATTTTAATTCATAAAATTCAACAACAAATTAAATGCCCTTCAAATAAAAATGACTAATTTAAACATTGTTCAATATATAAGATGGTGAGGTGAAAGTAAAAGTCAAAATTCTCTGTTCTGAAAAATCGTCATAATGTGACTATCATCCTTTTTGCTTTGTGCTCTTCATTTACTATGATGATCCTAACGAACTGGTCGATAGGTTGAGAATATTATTGGCTTCTCAAAAGGCGGGCAATACAGCACATTCAAATGAAATAAATTCAATATTAGAAGAGTTATATGAATTAAGAGATAAATTATTTAAATATAATAATGATTACAATACTTGTATTTTCCATTTTTATTTCAACCTTTGTATCTGATAGTAGCTATGAGTGTTGATAAGTTTGGTCACTTTTTATTTTTTCTTCTTTAGAAAAAACAAAATCACAGTCAAACAAAGATAATAATAATTTTCCAATACTTAAGAAAAGAAAAGCAAATTCTATGATGATGATGAACAATTATACAGATGAAATTAATCACCAGGAAACGGCAGCAGACAGTGGAATAATAGTATCTAATTTAAAACCCGATGTAATTTACTATGATGATCCTAACGAACTGGTCGATAGGTTGAGAATATTATTGGCTTCTCAAAAGGCGGGCAATACAGCACATTCAAATGAAATAAATTCAATATTAGAAGAGTTATATGAATTAAGAGATAAATTATTTTAATAAATAATGATTACAATACTTGTATTTTCCATTTTTATTTCAACCTTTGTATCTGATAGTAGCTATGAGTGTTGATAAGTTTGGTCACTTTTCGAATGGTAGTGGTATTAGTTCTAGTAGTAATCTGAGAGGACCTAAGGGTGATGGATTCCATATCGACGGTGATGGAAACTATGATGTATTAAATAAGAGAATTTGTAATCTAGGCGATGCGGCAAAACCTAATGATGCAATAAATTTTAGTATTTTCAGCGATGCTATTCAAAATTGTCTTACAGTAATAAATGATAAAGTTGAAGAATTAAAAACTGATTTTCAGGGAAAAGTTACCGGTTTAATTAATCATCTTGAAACTAAATTGAAAAATGAAATAAAAAATAGAGAGCAATCGATTTTCAATATACAAAATTATTACATCGCGCTGGTTAAAAAAAGAAGGATCGTCAATGTTAGTGCCAGTATTAATGATAACGATGTTGTGATAAGACAAAAACTAAACTCAACTAGAGAAAAATTAGAGCAAACCAATTGAGAAATACAAATAAACACTTTAGATTTAAAAAACGATTTAGAAAATTTTATTAAAAACGATTTTATAACTTTAAAAAATGATTATTATAATTTTAAATCACATGTTCGTGATACGATTCAAGAAATATTAGAAGAATTGGAAGACGATAAATAAGTTTAGTACAATTATATATATTATGGCTAGGAAAAAAAACAGTTGTGCTAGTAGTTATCAAGGCTCGGGACTGATAACATCACTTGCCAATGCAGCAGGTTCAGTTTTAAATAAAGCAATCGATATTTTACCAACGGAAATACACTTACCAAATTACCAGTTTTGTGGTCCAGGAACTAATGTGAATAAGAGACTTGCATTAGGTCAAAAAGGAATTAATAAACTTGACTCTTTGTGCCGTCAACACGATATAGCGTACGAAAAGTATAGTGATAATAAACAGAGATCTATTGCGGATCGTATATTAGCTGAAGGCGCTTGGGAAAGAGTTAAAGCATCTGATTCAAGTTTAGGTGAAAAAGCAGCCGCATGGGCAGTTACTAATATCATGAAAGCAAAAACCAAACTTGGAGGAGGAGGAGGAGGAGGTGGAAAAAAGAAAAAGTCAAACAATTGTTCTAAATGTAAGAAAAAAATAAAAAGGAAAGTTAGTAAAAAGAAAACGGTTAAAAAAGGTAAAGGTCTATATTTAAGACCGTATAAAGGTTCTGGTCATTCAAAAAAGAAAAATCACAATGTACTCGTCAAAAATAATCGATCGTTTAGGTAATAGACCATTAACGAATAAAGATATAATAAAATGTGCCAAAAAACTTAAATTACCACATTTCAGAGGGGTTTTTATGCGTGATTTATTACCAATTAGAATACGCAATAAAGAGTCTGCAATCATAAATTTAGACAGTTATGCAGGGCAAAGTACACACTGGGTATGTTTTTACAAAATAGGTTTAAATGTTGAATATTTCGATAGTTTCGGGAATTTACGTCCACCAATTGAAATTCAAAAATATTTAAAAAGTGTTGATGGTAACAAAGTGAATATAAAATATAATTATTTTCCTAGACAACGAGCCGGCACAGTGAATTGTGGTCATTTGTGTTTAGACTTTCTAGCCGTGCGAAGATGATTTGTGTTACTGTAAAACATTCAAATTTAAAATGTTCTCTTTTTCCACCACTCGATTTGAGTTCGTCTGATGAGTGGGAAATGGGATTTTTAGATTTAATGACATATAATTCAATTCCAAATGTTGAAGAAGATATAAATAATAAAATCAAGATTGGTACAGACGTGCTGAGTTTACCAACTGGTGCATACGAGATAGAAGATATTAAGAATTATATTATAAAAGATTTAGAAGAAAGAAAATCTTCTACCACTTTTAATCTTGTTGCAAATAATAACACACTTCATTGTGAAATGTTATGTAATCAAATTGTAGACTTTACAGTTCCAAATTCTATAGCAAATCTATTAGGATTTACAAATAGTCAAAAATTAGAAGGAAATAAATGGCATATATCAACTAATCAGGTCGCCATTAATAAAGTGGATATCATTCTAATCACTTGTAATATTGTTAAAGGATCTTATAGAAACGGGATAGAAGGCCATGTGCTTCATGAGTTTTATACTGCTGTAGCACCCGGTTATAAAATTGTTGAAAAACCAAATATTGTTAAATACTTACCAATTACAAAACAATCAACATTAGGTAAATTTTATATAACATTAGAGGATCAAGAAGGTAACTTAGTGAACTTTAGAAACGAAGAAATCAATTTAAGAGTTGATATAAGAAAAAAACCGAAATAAATAATGGGTATTGTATTTCCGATTTGAGAAAATAACAATAACAGTATTACAACTAGCGTTTCTAGTATAAGAAATAATAAATTTAAAAAGGATATTAGTCATTTTCGAACTTTGAAACCGTTAACATTGAAAAATTTGATTTTTCTACAAAATATTCCGGAATTTAAACGAATTAAAAATGAGTAATATATTAAATGTTAATTAAAATATAGAAATTGATGAATCGCTTATAGAATGGGAATGGCATTCTCACAATCCATACACATCTAATTCTTTTAAAAATAGTGATGAAATTCGTATTCCTGTTCATCAACAAGACGCATATACGTGTCCTAATAAAAGTTTTTTACTAATTGAAGGGAAAATTATTAAATCTGCTGATTTAAAAGATGATACTACTTCAAGTCTAATTAATAACTGTATGGCTTTCTTATTTGATGAAATTAGATATGAAATTTGTGGAACGGAAATTGATCGTGTAAAAAATGTTGGTATAACTAGTACTATGAAAAATTGTACAAATTGTTTGACAATAAAATGTGTATCATAATTTGAACTACCGTGTAAAAATACAGGCAAAAACGATTGATTTCTTCTTTTCAAATTACACGTGTTACAAAGAACGTTTCTAAAACGTCCTGTTAAATGACAGTGATCTACTACAGCACGATCAATCATTGAAAATTCTAAATTACAGCATTCGCAATTAGTTGATGTACGAATTCTATTTTCTTCGTCTCTTGTAAGAGGAAGGATAGGTTTATGAATTCTAATTAAATCAGAAATTAAATTTGATATTGAAATTAAATAGTCCATAAACTTTGATGCAGCATCTACACCTCTGTAAAGATAAGGATCATTGGGCAATTGAGAAGGAATAATTTCTGGCAAATCCTTATCACAAACCAAATATACACAAAAACTCATTGGTTCAATGTATTGCATTTACTGTTGTAAATTGTGATTGTTTTTCGTCAACTTTTTTTAAAATACACTCGAAATCGCAATAAGCAACAACTGGAACTTTATACTTAAAATGGAAATTAGTGAATTTCAAAATTGATGGACTATCATTATTTTGAAGAGGCGGCATTTTGGCTATTAGCGGTTTATGAATTTTACAATTCTGTTTATGATTTTTTAGTCTCTGTAATTTATCTGGTCCTGAATAGTGGGCGAAACACCTTTTACAAAATAGCATTTTTCTCGTTGATTTTGTCACTTGGGACCGTATTAATCTAGAGAAATTATTTATATAACAATAATGATTGTTTCCTTGATCGTTTTAAATTAATAGCAAATGAAAATGATTTACATTCTCTTTATCACATACTTTGAGTGGATAAATTTCTTGATGTTTATTTAATCCGTAAACATTAACACTTACAGTGTGGTTATTTTTTCAAATTTTTTTACTTGTTTTAAATTACAAGGAAATGTTAAATCATTAAAATTAAATTTATTAACATTAGCGATATATCTGTTGTCAATACGACATTTTTTATTTCCTTTAACATAACGTGCTAAAATAGCCCATTGAAAACATTTATTATCTTCATTATTTTGTGGATTAATAATAGCTTTTTTATTTTCAATACAATGTGGAAGTGGTATGTATGAATACCTAGCGGACGATACTTGCTGAATCTTAACAAAACTCCGTCTAACGAGCGAAGTGTCCAACCACTTCCTTTTCCCATTTTCTTCTGTACAAATTTTACTAATCATATTTCTTAAAATATCATCCAACGAATCACTATGAAAAACCGTGAAATTCGATGTTTTAAAAGAGGTTTCCTGAGTTTGCTCTGTTAACGGTTTAATATATGTAGTACATTCAACAATAATATTAAATTTCAAAGCTCCATATTCGTTTAGTAAATTTTGAATAATTCTTTTAATTTCTTCTTTTGAAATTTGAAGGATTAAACAAATATCTTTCAAATCTGAATTATTATTTAAGAAATAATAAGTTTTTAATATATTTTTAAAAGCATTTTCGAGTTCTACAAATGTATTATTCGAACAATTTAAATTTAATCTGTCTCTTTTTCGTCTTAAATTAGGAGAGGGACATTGTTCCGGCTCAATATTAATTTGATGCGGTTGTTCCTGCTCTATTTCTTCATGTTCCTCTTCCACTTCCATAGGTTCGGGAATTGTATGGTTTCTTTTTTTTAAAGGTAGATGTGAATTCATTATTCTGAAAACAAATTATTCTAGATTATTTTAAATTTTGAATTTACTTCTGTTTCAATTAAACACCAGATGAACCAAAACCCTTGTCTCCTCTTTCTGTCGCTTCCAATTGATAAATTTCAATAAGATTTGGATACACTATATGTTCACAAATTATTTGAGCGATTCTATCTCCGATACTGACATTGAAATCCCTGTCGGAGAGATTAAATAGCAATATACCAATATTTCCAGTATAATCTGCATCGATGACGCCTGCGCCTACGTGTATGCCATGTTTTAATGCTAGACCAGATCTAGGTGCTATACAACCATAACAACCAGTTGGTAACACTAAAGCTATATTAGTTTTAACTAGTTTTCTATCCCATTTACGGACAACGATGTTCTCCCTACTCCGCAAATCAAATCCGGCTGCGTTTAGTGTACATTTTTCAGGTGGAAATCAGTTTTCATTCAGAAGAATGAATTTCAAATCTAAAAAAGAATACATTTTACATTTAAATTAAGTATTATCTTATTTAACAAACCCATCTTTTTTTCGTATCCTATTTAACAAAACCATCTTTTTTTCATACGATATACAATCTTGTTTCACATTTTCTATTTTTAGCATATTTTGCCCTACATTTGTTAAAATTGAATTTATTGAGTCAAAAATCTTTTGATCTGATTGATTTTCTTTCGTATTAAGTAGAAAATAACCTTTTTCGATACTTTTTGCCAATACGTTTTTTTCATTTTTACATTTTCTTAAATCTTTGACGTCAGTAATTTCGATTTTTATCAAATGTGTTCCAGTTTCACCTGGAGTAGTTATTTTTTTCCTTTCATTCTCGCATTGATATTGTAGTTGTTGAGATATAAAAATAGACTAACTTTTGTTTTTTTTCTGACTGAATAATTTAGCGAAATCATCTTTACAATTGAGGCGGTCCATTCCAAAACTCACAAAATCCATTTTTTTCGAAATTGAGTTATCGGTATCACTGCATTTAGCAGAAAGAGAGGAATAAAGCAGTCAGGTCATATCTTTCCAAAACTAACTGTATCATATGGATATTTAATGCTAAAAACTAGGTGTCATTTCCAAAACTCACTTAATTTCAGTAATGCTATTCCAAAACTAGCATAATCCATCAGCCAATGGGATGGCGTTATTAATGTCATGTGATCATTAATCATCTATCATTACAAAACTATCTTTATCCTCTTACCCAATGGGTGGCCTGGATTCAGTCACATGACTTTGTTTATGTTTGTAATTTTGTCTTGCCTCTGTATTGCTGCCTGTGAATTGTTCTGTATTCACTTAATATTTTTACAATCTAAATAAGTTAATTGTGAAGTTGTAATGAGTTTATCAGAAACCATTTTACCAACTCCACCTAAATAAATCAAGAAGGAAATCAAATCCTGAATAATGGAAAAAGACAAAGGATAAGAGAAAAAGGTAAGCAGAATAATAACCTACAATTTTGGCTTATGTAGGCTAAGGTTTATTGAATTATCTGTTTGGATACATGATAGTCCAGCCATACAATTGTTAAGCTTCGGATTAATGGATGTTTTAACTAATGTGAGTTTGGAGCATGAGTCCGGATTTCATAAAGTTGTCGATTGTTGTTTTCCAGTCATCGGTCATTGTTTGTAGATGTGTGGTCATTGTTTAAATAGCTCTAACCAATTTTACTTTCTTTAAAACCTTTAGCCTGATGAATTTGTTTGTTTTCAGGCACATGCCTACTCAAATGCCAGAACCTCCAAGATGTTTTCATAACGGCCCAACATACAAATGTAAATCACTAAGGATGTCTGACGTAAAGGAGTTCCATGATGCATTTTATAAATACCCTGTGAAGACTCAGCAAGATACATTCATCCTGAAACATATTGAAGTGTCATTACCTCAAAGAGAAAGATCCAAACAAAATGGTGGAAAGAAGAGCGTCGCAGTTAAGTACCTAGTAAAAATTAAGGGGACCAAGGACTTTAAGATTCAGGTATGTCAGAAAACATTTCTCGGAATTTTAGGTGTTAGTAGATTTCGTGTTAACAACATTGCGAAAAATTATGCCACAACCGGACAGATGCCTGTTGAAAAAAGAGGTGGCGCTAGGCTCATAGAGAAATTCCGCATTAAAAGAAAAGTGTAAAATCATTTATTGAAAAGCTAAAGGGAGTAGAATCTCACTATTGCCGAGGAAGAAGTTCCAGGCAATATCTCAGTTGTGAATTAAATATTTCAAAACTTTGGAAAATTTACAACTCTAGTGTAAACGAGTCTTTAAAAGTCAAAAGGACTTTCTTCAGGAATATTTTCTGCCAATATTAGAATTGGTAGACCAGTGACTGATGCTTGCTCAAAATGTATTGAACTGCGTGAGAAAATCAAGGTTGAACAGAACCAAGTACACAAAGTAGAATTGATGATTCAGTTGAGAGTTCACAAGCTTCGAGGTAAAGCTTTCTATGCCAAACTTAGAGAGGAAAGTGATAATATGGTTACCTTTTCATTTGACTGCCAAAACAATTTAGTTAACCCTAAGGTACCGGACCAAGCAGCTTACTATAGCCGCCAGTTGTATACTTACAACTGTACAGTAGTGAAGGGTTCTTCAATATCAAAAATAACAAATGAGAATGTTTTTATATATACATGGCAAGAAAACGAGCACAGTAAAAGTTCAAATGAAATATGTTCCATAATTTTTGATGTTTTGTCAAAAAGTGACCTGAGTTCGTTTAAGACAATTCGATTGTGCGCTGATGGTTGTGGAGGGCAGAATCGTAATTCTATAATGGTGAATATGTTAGGCTACTTTTTGTTGAACGTTACCCCTGCTAATATCAAGAATATTGAACTTATATTCCCTGTACCTGGCCACTCTTTCCTTCCTTCTGATAGAGTGTTTGGTCGGATTGAGAAGACACTTCGAAAGATACCAACCATCACTAATCCAAAAACCAACATTGACCTATTTGCTGAGCATGGCACAGTACGCATATTAGGTGTAGACTGTTCAGTTTATAACTGGAAAGAAACTGCTGCTGAATATTTAAAACCATTGAAAGCATGGCATTTTAAATTTAGTCTTGTTAAGAGATTTGTTTTTAGCAGAAACATTCAACGGAACAGGGTGTTGGTAAAAGGGGAGAGGAGCTACAACTCCAATTGCGAAAACCCCAAGTGTTTGACAAAACCTGGTAAATCTATTAAAGATATAGTTTTGTCAGCAGTCAAAAAAGGAGTTCTAATCAAAAAGGCAAAATTAACAGACATCGCAAAATTACTAAAAAAACATTTTGGTGATGATTGGGATCAAAGAGAAGACCTTCAGTTCTTCAAACGTTTGATGATGGAAAACGAGGGAATCACAGAAGAGGAAGTACCAGATGTGGAAGAGTATTGTGAAGGTCACCAAGCCCAAGAAGATGATTTTGTAGTTTAGTTACGTGTTTGATGTATAATAAAAAATTATATATAAATAACCATTCTTTTATATTTCGCCATACTCCCAGTGATGGTCAATTAAAAGAATAGCCCCTAAGTTAGTCAAAATCACAACATTTAATTTGTTTTTAAGTGTTTTATGTTAGCCAAAATTAAAACGTGTCATGACATAACTAACTTTATCCTAACACCATCTTTCCAAAACTATCTTTATCCATTGGTGTCAGGGCAAAACTAACATTATCCAAACTTTAATGTTAATTCTGGAAAAAACTAGACATCTAAAGTGAAAAAAGTTTAAACTATTTTATGAAAACATGTATCCTTCACCTGAAGAAAACAAAAAAATAACATTTTACTGTAAAGTTATTAAATTAAACGTTTTTATTGTTTCCTGAAAAATTTCAGGAATTGGATTATGTAAGTTTTGGAATGGACCGCCTCAATTATTATCATATTCAGAATCAGAATCAAAATCAGATGATGATGAGCTAAATGAAACAGCCGTTTTTAACCGTTTGGTTCCCTTTTGATTAGAAGAAGAACATTTCTTAAACTTGTTTTCATTTTCAATTTTTTTAACACCCTGTTCTAATTCAATTAATTTGTTTCGACCAATGTCTTGTACTCTCTGAATAAGATTGAAAGGAAAACTTATTGAACTATGTTTTTTAATTACGGATTCAAAAATAGACATTAGAGTTTCACAATTTTGTTCTTCAAGTAAATAATAAATTTGTTTATCCTGAGATAGATCGCCAGAAATCATATAGTAATTTAGTAATGTATCGCATAAATTTTGGAAAATCCACAAAAGTTGAACGGCAACAAGACTCATAATGATTTCTTTAGATTTTTGGAGTTCTCCAACCAGTTGCTGCCAGGTATCTAGACTCCTAAACCCTATCATATAAAGATTTTCTATAATCTGCGTTAGAGTAAGTACAGTTAAAAGTGATTGTGTCGTACCAGATGTAGACTGTTGCTGCTGTGGTTGTTGTTGCTGTTGCTGTGGTTGTTGTTGCTGTTGCTGTGGTTGTTGTTGCTGTGGTTGTTGTTGCTGTTGCTGCTGGCGATCTTGTTCAGTTTTCATATGCTGTGGCTGTGTGAGTAGCTGTCTTAATATCGTTGCGTTTTGTGATCCTGATGAATCTGATGTTAAGTCAACAATCTGTGACTCCATTACTAAAACAGTATTTAAAAATATAATAGTAATATAAAGAGCTATATTTTTATAAAATCATATGTTGTTAAAATATTATAGTTAGTATAAAATTTCAGATGACAAATACATTACAATCAATACATGAATGAGAGAAACAACTATATTAGTGTTAAACAAAAATTAAATTTCAATTCGCTTACCGGTATATGAGTGTTGATAGCTTGAAATCTTGCTAACAAGTCATACACTGGCGCTAATCAACTTGCTGGACTGTTTATAAAGGATAAACGTATGACGCAAACTCGTGCGCTCTCTCTCTTCCTGTCCCTGCTCCAGCCACTTATTCATTAACAAGTACTCGCAATTCTTCTACATATACTGTTTTACAAAATTTACTTTTTTTATTTTTATATTTAACTTAAATAATATTTCAAGGTAAATCCTTTCCAAAAACATTCGCAATTTTGTGGTATAACACAAGCTATATCCTCATCTTTATCTGTCGATACTAATGAAACTGTTTTATCAGTCTTCATTTGTAAATCAATTCTATTCTGTAATATATATTTATTTATTGAAATGTAATTAAAATTATTAATTTCACAGTACAAATATTTTATCGGTAAAATAAACTGTAATGTATCAATGCTTTCAATGCATTCTGATTCCAATCTTTCAAATAACGAAGTGTAATACAACCGTATATAGTATTTTGGGGTTTCACTTACGAAAATTTTGTATCTCTGTTAACACATTTCCAAACAATTTCTATCTAAATAGAGCATATTTTTAAATCGAAAAATATGATACCATTAATTTTTATCTGTCATATAATTATGATGTGAAACAAAATCTGCAACAATAACACCTTTCTGTGTACAAAAAGTTCCAAAATACAAATTTAGACCGTACATAGATGTTACGTATTCTAAATTATGTTCATAATTTTTATACAAAAAATAACTAGCTTTCCAATCAAGATTCAATATTTTCTTATTCAGATTAATTCCCTTACTATACAATTGTCAAAAATAATCGCATTCTATTAGTTTCAAACTTTCAAATTACACTTTACAGTAAAATTAAAAGTTTCAGCTCATCAGGAAGTTTATTTATCAAGTCCATTAGCATAGTGGACAAACAATCATTAGTATGCTGTTGCAACACACTTGCACTGCGCGTGGCTTAATTGCACTAGATTTTCCGCATACTTATGCAACAAAGTTGCGCGTGGCTTAATCACACTGGTATTTCCTATGCTGATGCAACAAACTACCTTGCACTGCACGTGGCTGGTATTTCCTAGTCATGCGCGTTTACACTGCGCAATCACCTAAGTATTACATCGTTACGCTAACACGTCACAGTTGTATGACGACACAAGTCTTATGACGAAATGTTCTTACAACTCAAGGTCGAGGTCATCGCGTGACCTTGAATGTCAAAGTAATCGGGTGACCTTGAAATCCAAGGTCAAGGTCATCTGGTGACCTTGAAATCCAAGGTCATCGCGTGACCTTGAAGGCCAAGGTCGACAGGTCAACGACCGACCTTGTCGGGGTCAATGACCTGAGTAGGCAGGAGGGGGGAAGGCATTGACCTCTGTGGGCGAGAGGGGTGGAGGGGGGATTGTTGATTCCGCATTCCTAAGTGATGACGTCATGTGACCTTGTGCTCCAGAACATACATTTCCTCTCTACTTGAAGAGGCAGTACCATTAGTTGTAAAAACTACTAGGAGGAACGCACAAAATTCAAAAAAGAAGAAAACATGTGATCAAAACGAAAATAAATAAATATAAAAACAATCTGCCAAAGGAAAGAGTTAATAGACATTTTCAAAAAATAATTAATTGTTTGAATATTAATAATTCACTGCTCTGTAAGATTAGAGAATTGTTAACTTTTTACAGTTATAAACATGTGATCAAAACGAAAATAAATAAATATAAAAACAATCTGCCAAAGGAAAGAGTTAATAGACATTTTCAAAAAATAATTAATTGTTTGAATATTAATAATTCACTGCTCTGTAAGATTAGAGAATTGTTAACTTTTTACAGTTATTCCTAAACAAAAAAAATAAATTTTGTCAATTTACCAATATGTTTGCCAGAGTAAAACTTTTGTGTCTGTATAAATATTTAATCTAGCCTTTGACTTAATTAAACAATATACTACTTAAAGTTTGTTTTTTTAACCCTACAAACAATTTAAATATTTAAAGACAGTGTAATAAAAGTTTACTGTTTCAAATCGCAGCTTTCTTCTAGTGTAAAATAAGTTAAGTCCATGCAATTAGTGTAAACCGTGTTAAGTCCAAGCCAAAAAAGTTTTACATTTTTTTCTAATAACAGAAAACATTGTTATGTTATTTTGAAGTATAGTACCTTTTAAGGTAATACACAAACTATATTTAAATGAAAATAGGAGGTCTGCAGGAGTAAAATGTCCACAAACTATTAAAAAGTGTAGGTTTCAGATTTACTGAAAACTTCAAACGTGAATATCTCAAAACAATGTTTTTGGACTTAACACTTTACGCAGCTGGCATAGATTTGTAATGCTACACGAATACAATAAGCTAAAAAAATATGTTTGGGATTCCGGGTGCTATACACGGAAAAAAGGGCTGGGCTTGAACGTGTTAAATATTTACCGCTGTATAAAACTAGCCAAATTACCTGGAACGTTTTTGTTCCGATATATACGTTCTCGCGGAAGATATAATAATAACCCCTCATGCAGAGTTTATCCAGCTACCTCCAACAACAACGACCTACTAAATGATGAAAGTATTGTAAATATTTTAGGGGCTGCGACAGAAATAAGACGTGATATGGTCGAGTATGTGGCAGGATATGTGGCTAGGTCATTGAGGTCTAAAATAGTATGTGTGAGTTGTTGCGGTTTGTTAGTAAGTAGTATTACCAAGACAAACAGTTTAAGGGGAGATGTACGCCTAAATCGTAAAAAAAAATCAAAAATGTTTTTTTTTTTCTCTTAAAGTATGGAGTTTTCAAAAAAGTAAGTCGAGTGATGTATAATACTTGCATATTTGGCCGTTGCTTGGTAAAAATATAAATTTTTGAAAAATGACTGATCGCTGTCAGCAGGAATAAAATAGCACTGTAATAGTTGCCATGCGAGGTTGAATAATCCAGTTAGTGCAAGTATACATAAACACAACTGTACTGCTAATGTTTATCATATTGTTGTGTTGGGTAACCTGTTATTACTTTGTTTATTTGACAGTTTTCATTTGGTTATTTTTGTATTTTGTTTTGTTTACGAACAACTCAGTATTGTGAATTGTGATTAGTAAAGTAGTTGTGTTTTTGTTATATTTCTATAGAGAAATAATGCCTAGAACAAATAAACTGTGTAAGAAAAGGAATTTTAGAGGAAACCAGTACAAATCTACTATACCATCTATTAATAGGCCTAGGTGAGTCTAATAGTGAATTGCCTAATGTTTTGGTTAGCCCTAGTCCCTGTAGCTCTAGTAGGCCACACTAGAATCTCAGGCCTCGCTGCTGCCCTGCCGCTGGCTGCGTGACGTCACGGTAAGGGGCGGGCTCCGGCTCAACCATCTCGGCGTTTCGCACCCTCATATTGTAGAGAAGGTATAGCATGACCGGTGGCTTCGAAATGCGCCGTAGGCAAAGACGGAACTAAAGTGGTGGGGGGTGGAGCGGCTCAGTCTGTTGCCGTATTTAGCCTTGTGAACTTCGGTCACCAGTCTTCTATACGTGCCGCCCTAAAAACATTCGCTTGTGCCAATTCACGAGTTGTAATACAATTTGTGAATTAATTGCGTTGTGCTCATTTTGTTATAATTGTATTTATAAAGATATAAACTAATAAAAAACATTCCGTTGAATGTATTTCCATTACATTAGTGTTATAAATAAAACAAAATACAAGTGGCTATGGACGACGCTAGTCTGAGTCACCTGTCGCCTGTTGTTTACTAACGAACTACGCAGTTTCGCCGATTGCGCCGAGTTAACTTGTTGTTATTTTGTTTATTGTTGTAAAATATTTACAAAATGAAGCGTAGTGAATCATCTCTTACTGAAAACACTTTACAGAGAGTGTTAGAAGACGATAGTGATGTTGTTGTGAGTGATAGTGAAACGGAGAGTGAAGAGTCTTCTAGTTTAGGTTATGAGAACACAGACAGTGACCCGGATTATCACCCTGAGTTGCCTTCAACTTCAAATACTAGTAGGCCTAGACTAGATAACTTGTTATTTAGAGCAAATGTTCATAATGATATTTCGTCATCTGAGGATGATGCCCCAGACATAGGACTTGACTTTGAAAGTCCCCCTAGACCTAGGCCTAACCTACAAACAAGGCCAAGAGGTCGGCCAAGTAATGTAGGCCTATTAATTGTCTGAAACCTCCTCTTCAGATTCTGAGGATGGTATGGGATGGGATGAGGTGGAAATGGATGGGAATATTGGTTTTTGCCATCAGTTTTCATTTGATGAGCTAACGGGTCCAAAACATGCTCGTCCTCGTAACTCCTCCCCGTCAAATTATTTCAAACTTTTTTTACAACAGCCCTCCTAGAAACATTTGTAAAATGGACCAGTATGCCACAGAATTTATAAATAAAAGTCAATTAAAACCACACAGCCGGGCAAACACCTGGAAACCTGTGTCTCTCTTAGAGATGCAGGCCTTTTTAGCAATGCTAATAAATATGGGTATAAAGAAACAGCCAACTATTTACAGCTACTGGTGGACCAGTTCTAGTCAATTCATTGCCTGGTTCCCAAGAATGTTTAACAGGAATAGATTTCAAGCAATATTGAGATTTTTGCATATGGTCGACACAGTTCCGCTTGCAAAACCAGGTGAGCCATATTATGATGCGTGCGCTCGGTTCAAACCACCGATTGACCATGTACATAAGGTTTTTAAATTTCATTTTTCCCCCGGTCAGAACCTTGCGATTGACGAGTGTATTATAAGTTGCAAATCGCACAGTCAGCTGAGGCAGTACTTACCAAAGAAGCGACATCGGTGGGGAATAAAGCTTTAGATGCTATGTGACTCGGTCACCCATTACTGCTTGAATTTCTTTGTCTATAAAGGGGCGAATGGCAGTGACAAAGATGAAATTAAATCTAATGGATTGGGCTATTTGATTGTGAAAAGACTTTTGGAGATGGCTGGCCTATTAAATAAAGGCTATCACATTTTCTGTGATAATTTCTTTACTTCTCTAAAGCTTGCTAAATAACTTTACAGTAAATGTACATTTTTTACGGGTACCATGCGTATAAACCGCAAAGGACTTCCTGATTCAGTAAAACCTAAGTTCAAAGTGGGAGAAAAGAAGTACTTCAAAAAAAGATGAAGTTTAATTGAGTATTTTTATTCTGATAACAACTTAATATAAGAAAAGTTAAAATTAAACTTTAATTTACTTCTAAACCAAATGTTTCAAATAGCGTATTCTTTTAGTTGGTCTGTAATTTTGTTTCTCATAAATATTGTTGAATATCAGTCAAACATGTGAAAAAGCCATACATCTTTTTTGTTTATCTGTTAGCCTATGTATCTAGGAGTATGTAAAAAAAATATGAACACTCTACCAGGTCTGAGACCTGAGATATTGCAATTTTAGTAAATCCCAACAACGGTTTTCAAATAAAAAAAAATTTCTGATTATAATATTTTTATTATTTTTTGGAGTTGAGATAGGTTAGTGAATGTATTTTTTATTTATTTTAAATATATTAATTAAATATTATGCATAGTTTCATGGTGATACCTCAAATAGTTTTCAAGATATTAATTTTTTAAGCAACAAGTTACATTGCAAGACGCGAAATCCGAGGCCTAAAATCGCGTTAAATTAAGAAAATTATAAAATTTGTCACAATTGTGCCAAGTTTCATCAAAATCTAAAGAGGTGGGTGTCAAATTAATTATTTACTGAGTGATTTAACATGGAATAACCCTAGGGCATTTTTGCATTTTTTGTGTCAATTATTTTATCAGTGTTTACTTTACACAAGTCATAAACTGCAGTCGCTGTCTTGATTTGATTTTCGTCTGAAAGTTGAAGGCTGGCTTTTCTCAAAATTCTCTTAACAGTTCCTCCCAAGCTATCACATATTGATTTCCCGTGGCTTGTTGCAAATAATGAATGTTCGGCTTTATTCCAAAGTCTTCATGATGGTTTGTTAGGTTTTTGAAACTCTATTTCTATTTTTGTATTGACCAGCACAACCGTCAGTGAAATAATGAACTTGGTTTATTTCGGGATGATTTTCTTTCAGTCAATTCGAAATTTCTTTTTGTACGTAATTCACAAAACAAGTGTCATATTGTAAATCATCACTTATGAAACAATGGTTTGAAATTAAACTTTATCATCCTTTTTCAAGTAGAGACCAACTGGATGAATTGTGCATCCACCTCTGTTCTAGTGATAACTTTCGATTTCATTTTGAATGGTGTAAGAATAATTTTCACTGAAATCCATTACTACAATTGAAGACCCCGGTGCAAGAACGAGACAACTCCATTTTTTTCATATTGTTAGATTTTTACTGTTATTGGCTCACAAAAAAATTCTCTATCATTGACTGCAACAACTATACAGCTCCAATAAACAGACTATGAGCTACAATGGTGATGGACTTATACTGTGGATTTGGCCGATGCAAGAATCAGACAACTCCTGGAGCAGTCTGGTTCTTGCACCGGATGTAGTTCAATTTTTATTCACTAGAGTCGTTAGTCGTTAGTTATTGTTTGGTGTTTATCCTTTCTTTTTGTTAAATATGATTGATAATTCTTTATCATTTTTGCACGAAAGTGATCCAGATGACACAGATAGTGATCCGGACTTCATTCCTTCAAATGATAACTGTAAGTCGACAACTAGCCTAGAACAATCAAGTGTTCCATCAACTTCTGACACAGGTTCTAATCATAGGTTATTAACACTCTAAGTGGCAAGTCTGAGACGTACGATTCACGCCGCCGTGAGGTGGCAAGCGCCGTCACAGCCATCGCTTCACATTTAAGGCTGTTACTCCGCAACCGTCCATTATTTTTAGGCCTAGTTTGAACTATCGCATTCTCCATGAAATTCTCTATACATATCATATAATATAGTGTGTATTCATGTTACTAATGTTTACTGGCTTAAGGGGACCACGTAACCTCTATCCTTCCCATGTTAATTTTGCCAACTTTATGTACCTTTTTCTCAAAAACTATAAAAAATGTGTGCTTGAAATTTTTACCCTATGTACTATACACCTTTTTGTACACATTTATAACTTTTTGTAATAATTGGTTCATAGTAGGAGTTTTGTTAATTTTTTTGTAAGTGTAAACAAAATTATTTAAAAAAAATATGTTTTAATTTTGTAAAAAATGCTTACGTATAATTTACAACAACCAAAAGTTACAAAAATGTAGAAGACTATAAGACAAACACAACAAAAAACCTGTATCTTGATATCTTCTATGGTTGCTGAGAAAAAGGTACATACATAATAAAAAAGTAAACTTTCGGAAAACGCAAAAGAAAGAAAACAAAGAGAATTTTTGACATTACCTATTTATTTAATACGATCCAGATGCATATGATGGTTGTTCTGGCCCCTTTTCCTCAGCATACAACTCCTCCAGTTTCTTTTTAGATAGTTGTTTTGACTGTCTGGCTTTTTTTGAATTTCTGCATTTAGTCGATCCGCTCTCCATATGCGCTGGTCATCAAAGGTTTTGAATACTTTTGCAGAGTGTTTTCCAACTTGAAGGCCCAAATTATTCAGAACCAAGCACTTGCTGATGTTTCCTTTGTTGAAGGCACTAACTGCATCATAAGCTCCCAGTTGAAGTGTTTTTAGTTGAACAAATGTATTCTTCGGAATTCGGTTCCATACTACATTGTTGAAGGATTCATTGGGGTTCTGGCTTTTTCCATGCAAGCATTTTTTTAGTAAATCAGGTGCAGCTAGATCCTTGTATATAGGCTTTACAACCTCCATGATAGCTTCAGGCAGATGAAAATGTGCAGTATGGTCATATTTTTCATTAACAAACACACAAATTTGCTGCTCACAACTAGTCCATGAGGAAAATTTCTCAGTGTATAGCAAACTTCAAAAAATTGTTTCAAGCATTTATACTTATCATATTTTTATAATTTATACACCATTTTAAACAGGAAAAAGAGTAGAATTATTTTAAATTATAACCTGAAAATTAACAATTTTTCGATTTTTTGGTTACACGGTTCCCAAATGAATCCAACAGTTTTCTTTTGACTTGGCGGCAGACGACAGAACAGCTGGCTGCTCGTCTCGTCACTGTTTTGTTTGGCGGCTTTGCGTACTGTTATTGTCAGTATCGCGTTGTTTGTGTTACCGGTAAATGTTTAGGTTATTTGTTCGTCATGGAAAATGTTGGTTCTAGTGATATTCTTGAATTATTGCAAGAGGAAACTATTAGTTCTGACGAGGAAGGTGATGTGCCCGCTGATGAAATACCGGATAATGTTTCGTTGCGAGATATTTCCTCAAGCAGTGAAGACGAAAACCAACTTAGTGATGAAGATTTAAGTGCATCTGACTCTGAAACCCCCCTTGTACATAGACTTCCACAGCCCCCACAACCGCTTGCTTGGATCCAAGTACTTCCACCCGAGCCAGACAGAAATATTGAAGCTGAGTTCAGCGTAAGAAACCCTGGTATCAAAGACTGTCCTGCCAGAAACTCTAGGCCTGTGGAATACTTTTACCTTTTCTTTACTAACTACCTATGGAAGCTGATAACAAACGAAACTAACTTTTATGCTGCAAAAACTATGAGAGACAAAAGAAATTCTGGTAAGCTTAGACGATTTTCTAGGCTGAAAGAATGGGTTGACCTCACAGAAAGTGAAATAAAAACCTTTATAGCATTGATACTAAATATGGGACTAGTAAGGCAAAAAAACATAGTAGATTACTGGAGTACCAAAAGTAATAGATACCATCCATGTTTTCCCGAGAACATGACTCTGAGAAAATTTCAACTTATTAGCTCTATGTTTCATGTAAGCCGCTCTCAAAATGTACAACGTAGTGATCCAAATTTTTTGATCCATGGAATAAAATTAGGACATTTTATGATTATTTTAATTTAAAACTAAAAGAGCATTTTGTACCTGGGCAAAATCTTGCAATAGACGAGTCCCTCATAGCCATGAAAAACCGTTGTGTATTTATAATGTACATGCCGAATAAAAAACGTGCCCGGTATGGGATAAAAAAATTTGAGATGTGTGATAGCAACACAAATTATGTTTTGAATGTGGCATTGTACACTGGAAAAGACTTTTTAACACAAAATCCAGGCCCATTCACAAAAAAAGTTGTGATTGACCAGTTAACTTCTTGTAACCTTCTAAATAAAGGTCATCATGTTTTTACAGATAATTACTACACCAAACTCCCACTGGCCCGTGAATTACTAAGTACGAAAACATTTTTGACTGGAACAATAAATAAGAATTCTAAAGAATTGTGTAAGAATATCATTGCTGCTCAGTTGGGGGAGCAAGAAAGTATTTACTATAGGCAAGGTGAAATTTTGCTTGTAAAATACAAACAAACAAAATTTAGGAAACCTGTATATTTATTGACAACTGGCTGTCACGGTGAAAATAAATTAATTACCAGCAAAAGTGGACTGCAAGCAGTAAAACCAGTTGTTATAAATAAATACAACTTAAAAATGGGCGCTGTGGACAGTAGTGACAAGAGTATTTATCACCTTTCTTGCGCAAGACAAAGCAAGAAGTATTGGAAAAAGATATTTTTCAATATGCTTGACATCGCGATTTTCAATGCCTACATATTGTATTTCCAAAACTCAGACAAGCCTATGGCAAGAGATGATTTTGTAGATTCAGTGGTTCAAGAATTAGTAAGAAAAGAAACCATTCCCAACACTTTGGTTGCAGGTCCACACCAAGTAGGCCCTAGTAAAAAACATGCAATTGTTCATTTTGAAGGAAAAAAAGAAAGGGTTTGCATAATTTGCGCAAAAGACCCTACAGTAAAGAGAAAGAAAAGTGTATACTGGTGCCCAGGCTGCAACTGTGGCATTCATCCACTGTGCTATGACAAACTAAGCCACTATTATAGGCCCTACACTACTTGGAGGAAAAGACAAGCCCCTTCTAGTGACTCGGAGTAAAAAGATCAGTTTGTACATAGATGTAGTTTTTCCCATATAACTTTTTTGTTATTGTAAATAGAAAAAAATTTATAAAAAGTAATTTGTTTAGAATAAAATTTTGTATATTCTGTGCATTTGACATTATTTTGTAGCTCCAGTAGTTTTTTTTTTTTTTTTTTTTTTAATAAGGGCATAAAACACGCAGGTTATCAATGCCCGTAGGGTTAACGGACACCTACACTTTAAAATATGGTGTCACGTTATCAGTGCAAGGAATAAATAGCGGATCTCTGTGTCAAATGACATTATTATCACATTAAGACAATAAGAAAAACAACAGAAGTAAACAGGACTAAAACTATATAACGAAAATAGCCGAGAGGCTGTAAAGGGGCCCGATAGTTAAAATATCTCAGATAAATAAAAACTATAATAAATATAACAAAAACTAATGCTAAAACCAGGTAAGTTAGTGAAGGTAAGGTTGTAAAGGGACCCACCCTCACCAATAACAAATAAATAGAAGGACAAAAGTGCCCGTCTCCTTACGTGACACCTACATATTAAGATAGTGGTGTCTCTCACCTCACAGAAATTTTTAACTGTAAAGGGGGTTTACCCTTGATTAAAACACAGAAATTCTCCTAACGAAATTTAAAAGATTGCACTTAGGCGGTGCTAGTTAAGAGCCTTAAAACTAAATAACAACTCAGGGGTGAACTGTAAAAGGGCTCACCCTTACCTAAAACTAGCGGTTAAAATGTTTACTAAAACTAATCAGGTACTATATCACTCATATTCTGGACATTAATTTAGTGCTCTCCAGAAAACTAAAGAGCTTTGTTAAAACATCTTCTTTGTCACCAAGCAACTCATCTAACCGGCCTGGCAAACGATGTGCTCTCCTCTGCCCGGCGTAGAGGCGGCAGTCTATCAACACGTGGCTGACGTTTAACGCCATATTACACTCCGCACACTGCGGTGGATCACCACGGCTCATTAGGAAACTGTGAGAGAAGCGAGTGTGTCCGATACGGAGTCGACACAGTACAACCTCCTCTCTACGGTTAGTGCGGTAAGCAGTCGACCAAGGCTTTACTGTGTATTTAATCGGCCGAAGTTTGTTATTGGTCACTTGATCCCACGATATATTCCACTGATGTTGTAGTCGTAACTTTACAATCGGCTTTAGATCGGACGCGATTGATCGCCTAGTACATGGAGTCAGAGATCCAGTAGTTTCAAAGTGACGGACAGTAGAACTAAAAATATATTTTTTCAAAAACAAAATCTTTACACATCTACAAAGATATTCATCTGAAAATACAGGTAAGGAACCAAATAATATATTTATTCTTATTCTGTAGATCATAAGGAAAACAAAAATATATAATGTTGATAGGTAATCACTTAGACAATATTTTCTAAAAATAAGTTTAACGATCACGGCAATTTACCCGAAAACGGCCTGCCACTGAGACCACAAATGACCGCCACTTAGAGGGTTAATTCAACCTATAGCTTTTTTTTTTTTTTTTTTTTTTTTTTTTTTTTTTTTTTTTTTTTTTTTATATAAGGGGCGAAAAACGCAGCGGTTATCATCGCCCTCAAGAGAAAATTGGCACCTACTCGTATTTGGTGGTGTCAATTAGGCAAACATAGATTACATTCTATAAGAAAAAATATAAATAGGAATGAAAGCAAGTAGTTGAGTAAATAATTTAAAATAACCTTAGAACTAGATAACAATACATGTAACAAGGGAAATACTGTAAAGAGGTCTTAACCCATATAGGGGCTAAAAATATAAATAGAACAAAATAAGTACAAGGTACATAACATTAATTAAATAAACTGTAAAAACTTAACAAATTTTACTGCCACCAAGGTAGCTGTAAAGGGGCTAATTTGGCAGCTGTCATAATAATAATAAGTAAAAATTAAATAATAAATTAATAAATGTTAACAACAACCGATAATCGGAATAGATAAACTTAACACAATACTATATTTTGTTCATCAGCGACGTTGCTTTCAGAAAATATAAAAGTGTTTGAGTTGCCGTCTCGTCGTCGCAGAGAATATCGTTCAACGAAGCTGGCAGATTCGAGTTGCGCCTATGTACCGAGTAGCGAGGGCAGTCAACAAGCATATGTTCAACTGTAATAACAGTGTCACATGTGTCGCAGACCGGAGGATCATCTCTACTCATGAGGAAGCCATGTGTGAGAAGCGTATGGCCTAGCCGCAGGCGACACAACACAACCTCCTCACGACGACTCGGGCGGTTCGCTGTCTCCCAGAGTCCAACGCAGTCTTTAATACGACGTAACTTGTTGTTAACGACTGCCTGCCACTCGGTATTCCATTTGGCTTTCAGTTTGCCCTTCACTACCGGAATAATGTCGGAGGAAATTATCCGTGCGGTGTAAGGCTGGAGTTCCAATGCTTCTTTGGCTCCTCTATCTGCCAGCTCGTTTCCGGATATTCCAATGTGGCCAGGTACCCAGACAAGAAAGACAGCAACACCTTTGGACTGAAGGGACGACAAAGAGTGCCATATTTCGCGGATGATGATGTGTTTTGAAAACATGTCGCTGATGGCTTGTATACCACTAAGGGAGTCGCTGCAGATAACCAATTTTTTAGTCATAGGAAACGTTATATTTAGGGCCTTTTGGATGGCTGTTAATTCGGCCGTGAAAATGGAAGAGTCGTTGGGGAGACGAAACCCGTATCGTCTAACCCCACTGACGAAAGCACATCCAGTTCTACAACGTTCCTTTGACCCGTCAGTATAGACAACATCGCAAGGTGCGAGGCTGCCTAGTATTTGACGGAATTCTTGTTGGTAGACTGTTTCTGGAGTGGAGACTTTTTTAAACTTAGAGAGATTTAAAATAATTTTTGGCATTGAGACGCTCCAGGGTGGGATATCACATTGATGAACGAATTTAAACTGGTAATCATTTAGGCCTATTTCATAAGCGTAGGATTTGGCCCTAACGCCTAAGGGTGAAGGAAGATTTGGTCTCGCTAGGAAAGAATTATAGAGTGGATTTCGCAGGACCGGTTCAAACGCAGGGTTTTCTGGCTTCCCTGAAAGAGCGTGAACATAGTTTTAGGGACAGTTGTTGTCGTCTATGCGAAAGAGGGGGTTCTCCCGTTTCTGCGAGAAGACTATTAATAGGAGAAGATCGAAAAGCTCCAGTGGCCAGTCTTAAAGCAGAATTATGGACTGGGTCAAGCATTTTGAGAGCACTGGGTCTTGCGGACCCATATGCTTGACATCCATAATCTATACAGGAACGGATGGTGGCTTTGTAGAACCTGAGCATGCATGTCCTGTCAGCCCCCCATTTTGTTCCGCTTAAAGCTCTCAGTATGTTCAAGCGCTTCACGCATCGATCTTTTAGGTCTTTCAGGTGAGGCACCCAAGTTAGCCGGGTATCAAATGTGAGACCCAGGAATTTGATATTGTCACAAGTAGTAATTCTCTGACCCAGCAAAGAGAGCGTTGGCTGCTCAACGGTACGCATTCTGGAGAAAACGATGGCTTTTGTTTTAGGTGGCGAAAAAGAAAAACCTGTAACTCCGCACCACTGCTCAAGCCTGTTGATGGTAAGCTGTAAAGCTCTCTCCCCCACCGCTAGCTTCTTTGTAGAGATGTAAATAGAGAAATCATCTACAAACAAAGAATAGCGCACAGGAGGGGTAACGCAGGACGATATGTTATTGATTGCAATGGCAAACAGAGTACAACTTAGAACGCTACCTTGTGGAATACCATTTTCCAGCGTGAAGGAATCGGAAATGGTGTTCCCAAGTTTGACCTGTATGGTTCTTTCCGACAAGAAGCCCTGTATGAAAGAAACCATGTGGCCCCCTACACCCCAAGATATTAAAGCATTTAATATCCCCCTTCTCCAAGCTTTGTCATAAGCCTTGGAAATGTCGAAGAATACCGCGATCAACTGTTTTCTTTCAATAAAGGAATTCAGGATTGCCGATTCCAAGGCAAGTAGATGGTCACTAGTAGACCGGCCTTATCGGAATCCGCACTGGGAGGGTGAAAGAAGATTATTTTTCTCCAGAAACCAAACAAGACGTCTGTTGACCATCCTTTCGAATACTTTGCAGAGACTGCTAGTAAGCGAAATTGGTCTATAGGCTCCTGGAGAAGTTCTATCTTGGCCGGGTTTTTGGAGAGCGATAATGTGTGAGCGACGCCAAGAATTAGGGAATGTGTTTTCTAAATATATTCTATTATATAATTTCAGAAGATCTTGTTTTCCATCCTCCGTCAGGTTCCGCAACATAGCATAATGTATGTTATCGGGACCTGGAGCAGAATTTGATGTCGCCTTTAGTGATGAATCAAGTTCATCAATGGTAAAGGGAAGGTTTAAAGGAGAATTGTTATTGATATTTAAATTTAGAGGATGTCTTTCTGTATTTGTTTTGAAATTTTGAAACTCCCTATTGTAAGATGACGTTTTTGAAGTTTCCGCAAAATGTGAGCCGAGTAAATTGGAAACTGTCAAGGGATCAGTTACCACATCGGTACCATTTTTCAGAGCAATAAGAGAAGGTGGGGGGGTCTTGCAGCAAACAGATCGAAGCTTCCTCCAAACATCAGATGCAGGAGTTGTTCGTTTTATTAGATCTGTGTAGTCCAACCAGGACTGCCGCCGTCTCTGTCTAAAAACCTGTCTTGCTTTTGCCCGTGCTCTTCTGTACCTACTTAAATTTTCTTCATTCGGTGATCTGTTGAACTGTCTTAAACATTTTCGACGTTCCTTTAGAGCCGCCGAACATTCTTCAGACCACCAAGAAACCTGGCGTTTGTTTGGTGAACCTGAGGATTTTGGAATGCTCCGCTCTGCGGATGTTATAATATTACATGTAAATAATTCAGTGGCTGTATTTATGTCGTTTAGTTCGATATTACTAGTTTGAGAAACCATGTTCTTTTTGTACTCGTTCCAGTCAGCCCTCTTAATTTTCCACCTGGGACACCTGCCTGTCGAAGACGGAAAGGATTGAAAAGCCACGGCAATGGGCGCATGGTCACTCCCTGACAGGTCGGGAAGTACGGACCAATGCACTCGAGTTGCCACGACCGGACTGCAGATTGACAGGTCGATTGCCGACCATATGCCAGTCCTAGGGCACATGTAAGTGGCCGACTCGTCATTGAGAACGACCGCTGTCACTTCATCCCACAATCCCGCAACCATGTTACCCCTCCGATCAGAATGGCTGGAACCCCAAGAGCGATGGTGTGCATTGAAATCACCAACCATCAAGAAAGGAGAAGGGAGTTGGCTGTACAGGTCACGTAGATCATCAAGAGATAAATCAAAAGGGGAAGGTGGAATATATATGGAGCAGATGGTTAATTTAAAAGGAACGTCGATTGAAACTGCTACTGCCTGGAGGTTTGTGACGATGTTCAAGGCTCTAGCATTAACAGAAGAATCTGCTAGAATAGCCACACCTCCACAGGCAATTTGTTGGTGATGATCTAAGCGAAAGATGTCATAACCATTTTGTTTGAATCGAGTATGAGGAGACAATTTTGTCTCTTGTAGGCAAATAAATTTAGGTTTTCTTGTATTTATAAGTAATTTTAAGTCTTCAAAGTGGCTTCTCAAACCATTAATATTCCATTGTAACAGCATATATTAATATTATATATTTTATTTTGTGCTAATTCATCGTAATTTTTTTTCTTTGCTTAGACACAGGACGGAAGTTACCATGAACAGTTTGGAACTCCGTCTGCATCTCCAAAGGGTCCTCAACCATATCATCATCAAGCGATAATTGTGAGGATCTGGACGAGGATGGATTAGTCTTTTTTACTAGGAATTTAGATCTAGTTTCTGATTTTGTTTGTATGTTATTTTTTACGGGTACTTAAAAGACCCTGGAGGGGGATTTGGTAGGAATTAGGAAATGGTTAGGTGGGAAGAGGCAGTTTAACGTCATACCCAGGACGGAACCTATAGCTTGTTCTACATCAAACTTAAATGATAATAATAGCGAGTCTCTAATTAAAAAAACAAATAGTAAGAGTAGGAAACGTCAAAGGAATGAGTCGCAATGGAAAAGGAACACTTATAAAAAACAGAGAGCTAGCGGTGTTGAGAATGTAAATTCTTTAGGAAATGTTATTCCTGTTCGCACAACAGGTCCTAATTGCCAGTGTAGGAATAAATGCTTTTCAAAAATCTCTGACAACATCAAACATGACATTTTGAATAACTTCAATACTATATCGAGTAGAGAAAAGCAAGACATTTACATCAGTGGTCTTATTTCGTTAGTAACCATTCAGAGACGTAGGCCAAAAACTGGTAAAGGACAACAACGAGCTTACTCGTGTAATTACAAAATAAAGTTGGGTATTTTTTAGCAAATTGTGTGCAAAAAGAAAAAGCCAGAGTTGAAAGAATTATACGTAACTTACAAGATGCGAACCCAATACCTACAGACAATCGCGGGAAACACCATAACAGGCATAATAAAATTCCATTGGAAAATATTAAAAATATTGATGAGCATATACAAAGTTTTCCATCAAGAAGTTCACATTACAGTAGAAACAAAAACCCTAATGTTAAATAACTCTCACCTGACTTAAGTTTAAGCAAAATGCATAAACTTTACTTAAAAAATTACTAACCACAAATTTATGACAAATTAAATAAAGGTGAACAGTGCAAGCCAGTTGTATCATACGACTTTTATTGCCGTCATTTCAATGAACAATACAATCTGCACTTTGGTGCACCAAGGTATGATACGTGTCAGACTTGTGACCAGCTAGAAAATGGAATGAAATTATAAAAAGACCCAATAATTTTACAAGAACTTAAATTAAAAAAGGAAATACACTTGAGGAAGGCTGGTGAGTTTTACAATGATTTGCAAAAACTGTCAACTGTGGCTAAAGAAAAAGATGACGTTGAATTGATTTCATTTGATTTTCAGCAAAATATGCCTTTACTTTCCGTTCCTAGCGGGGATGTGTTTTATAAAAGACAGTGGGTCTAAAACTTTACAATATGTTCAGCTAAAAAGGGGAAGTCTTATTGTTTTATGTTTGATGAAACAACTGGTAAAAAGAGGCAAAATGAAGTCATTAGTATAATTGATCACTTTTTAAAGAATGAAGTAGATGAAAATGTAAAAACATTATACATATTTTCAGACAACTGCTCAGCGCAAAATAAAATTATGTATTACTCCAGTATCTGTACACACTTGTGAAAGGCTATAAAAGATTCAATAGGATAATACACAGATATCCTGAACCAGGTCACAGTTACCTACCATGAGACCGCACTTTTGGAGTAATCGAGAAAGAAAGGCGGAAAATAGAAAGGGTATATATACCCAAAGACTATAAACATATGGTTCAAAAAGCTTCAGAAAAGTTCTTAGTTGTCAACACAGGCCAGTATATGTTTAAGAACTTCTCAGAACATTTCAGTGACACATTTCTAAAACTAAATACAGTCTATGCTGTAGTAAATGACAGTGGTCAATCAAGCAAACAAATTAAAGCCAGAAAAGTTGGTGTGAAATTTACAATCTCTAAGTACAGGTGTATTGAATACAATACAAATGAAATGTTATGTAGTACCACAGCATCATCTTTGATTAAAGATGCTTTCATGTTAGAGAAAAAAGGTCCAAGTTTTTCACTACCGGATCCTAATAATATTTTGTATCATGAAGCATTAGGTACCAAGAGAAACAAGTACAATGATGTTCTTCAACTTGCAGTTCCTCAAGATTGCCAATGGTTCTACAGCACATTAAAGTCCAGTGATAATAAAGTACCTAGTAAAATTGGTGAACTAAGTGGGGAGGACAGTGATAACTGAGTTGATAAGCCTAACAATGAAGTAATCAAACAACTTAAAATGCTTTTTTATCTAAATAATCTGACATATTCATCTAATACAATGTTTAAATGTTTTAGTGCAATAAATTATCATTTTATTACGAAAATAGTATAGTTTTTTATTACTAACCCTGAAAACCAAAGTTGTTCGGGGCAAAAAACCAGACAACTCCATTTTTATATGGCCGATTGTTGCTATGTTACTCATTTTAAGAAGTATTTTTGAAACATTTGTGTAAAATAAGGCTTAAATGTAACCAAATTTACTGAAAAATTATTGTTTTTGGAGCTACCTGAATCTTGCACGGGGGTCTTCAATTGCTGTATTCAAAGGCGGATCTTCTTTCAGTTTTTTGAAAGTTTTAGACTGTGATTTTGTAATATATGAATGTGGGATTAGGTTTTCTACAGATTTTCTCAGTAAAGAAATAAAGTCTTCAACGCTGATTGATTGCTTAACCATTTCTGTCCTGTCAGTATTAACCCATTGGCTTATAATTATTTCTTCTTCTAAATCATAACCTTCGCTCAATTTTGCAGTTAAGTATTCAATCAGGGCATCATCAGACGGATAGTTGTAACAATGGCGTAGCATACACTCTCTGTTTTCAACATTACAAACCAACATCTTGATCAAATCTTTGTAACTTTCTTCAATTTTTACAGCATCTAGTAACAATTTCACATTCTGGTGTATGCTGCATACACATACTGTATGGGTACTTCCTGACCCAGCAAGGACACACCACTTTGGTCTTAAACTGGAAAATTTCGAGAATCCTATTTTCAAGTCGGGGCATTCCCATTTAAAACAAGAGTAAAGCTCTCTCAAATTACTGAGAATAAGTCTTTTTTGCATATAAATATTTTTTTAATGCTCACTTTATCTTTTGCTCCGGGTAAAACTCTTGAATCCTCATCACTTTGGTAAAAGTCTGTCACAAGTTTAACTGTGTTTTCGGAGAGTGTGTTATCTTCTTTAGGGTCAGGGATAGCAAGGATACCTTTCTCTCGTTTAAGTTTTCTTGCTTGTTTTACCATATATTCGGTCACCTGAAATTCTGTAGCAACGTTTTTCTGGCTCAAAGATTCTGGCACCAAAGTCAGAATCTGGACTTTTTGGGATCTCCCAACAGACATAAGTATTTCTTTTAAAAGGCCCACGAGCTTATAAAAATCTGCATTTTCATAACATTTCTTTCATCTTCTTTTTCGTCTTCTGACATTTCAATGTCATAATCTAGAGCTTTGGAGATTTTTTCTTTATTTCTTTTGTTACTTTTTCAACTTTTCTTTTGTAATACGATCCCTTACTATGTGATGACAAATTATGGAGTTTAATTGGAGTTACCCAAATCATCTAAGACTGCATTTGCTTGTGAAAGTGAGACATTTCTAGATTTAAATGAATCAAATTCAATCATTAGTTCGTCATCAGATTCATTTTCAGTGATTTTAGTTTTTTCTTCACAGAAGTTTCGACATGAAGGGCTTATCTTTTGTCCAGGTTTAATAAAAATATTTTTTTACACAATTGTTTTGAAAAACTTAAAGATACACTTCTTAGTTACCTTTTTATTGGCTTTTTGTGTTTTTTTAATGGATCTATGCATACTGTTTGATAGTTTTCAAACACGTTGAGAAAGTAGTAGCTGTGATGGGAACTAACATTTTTTATTCAATTAAATTGATTCCAGATCTAAGTTGAATTAATTCTTTTTCTTCCTCAGTTAATTCTGATACAGATTGTAATTTTTTGGAAAGTGTATAAGTTGTCTGAAAACAGTCTGATTGTTTAACTAGTCCAATGCTACAAGCTTGAGGATTTGTCGTTTTGATTTCCGCTTACCCCATTTTAAAAGTCCAAGAAGAAAAATAGGTACAACCTGTAACTAGCCTAATCACTTAGTTTTACACAATCACTGAGTCAGAGAAAATTGACTCTTGTTGATTTCCAAAATTAAAAGGTGCATCTTTACTTCAAAACTAAATAGCTTTATTAAAAAACATTTAACGGAAATCACATAGTTATATACTGTAACTGTTATGTTTCACTTTTCACTTAATAAAATTAAAAATCACAATCACTGCACAAGAAGTTTGCACTATAGGTCTTCACTCACTCAAAGCAAGATCTAAACTGAGGCAGTGTTCAGTGGTTAGCTGTAGAGCTAGGAGCATGAACCAACATGAAAGGATCCTGTTGAGACAAAATAGATGAGTCATACAAGCTGTGTAAATATTAGTGCTTATAATGTTTCTTTTATAAATCTTTCTCATGTCTTAGTTCTGACCCCTTGCTCTATCAATAATTAATTGATTTTAGAAATAATTATAAAAAATAAGTGGATATATAAAATTTTAAACACTTCATAGTTGATACAAACATGATCAGTAGTAAATAATTTACAATTTATCTTCATAAAGGTTTTATAAATACTTTTAAATTGAAAGTGACTTGAGTACTAAGTTTAATTGAGTATTTTTATTCTGATAACAACTTAATATAAGAAAAGTTAAAATTAAACTTAAATCTAATGGATTGGGCTATTTGATTGTGAAAAGACTTTTGGAGATGGCTGGCCTATTAAATAAAGGCTATCACATTTTCTGTGATAATTTCTTTACTTCTCTAAAGCTTGCTAAATAACTTTACAGTAAATGTACATTTTTTACGGGTACCATGCGTATAAACCGCAAAGGACTTCCTGATTCAGTAAAACCTAAGTTCAAAGTGGGAGAAAAGAAGTACTTCAAAAAAAGATGAAGTTTAATTGAGTATTTTTATTCTGATAACAACTTAATATAAGAAAAGTTAAAATTAAACTTTAATTTACTTTTAAACCAAATGTTTCAAATAGCGTATTCTTTTAGTTGGTCTGTAATTTTGTTTCTCATAAATAATGTTGAATATCAGTCAAACATGTGAAAAAGCCATACATCTTTTTTGTTTATCTGTTAGCCTATGTATCTAGGAGTATGTAAAAAAAATATGAACACTCTACCAGGTCTGAGACCTGAGATATTGCAATTTTAGTAAATCCCAACAACGGTTTTCAAATAAAAGACATTTCTGATTATAATATTGTTATTATTTTTTGGATTTGAGATAGGTTAGTGAATGTATTGTTTCTTTATTTTAAATATATTAATTAAATATTATGCAAAGTTTCATGGTGATATCTCAATTAGTTTTCAAGATATTAATTTTTTAAGCTACAAGTTACAATGCAAGACGCGAAATCCGAGGCCTAAAATCGCGTTAAATTAAGAAATTTAAAAAATTTGTAGAAAAAAAACTATAAGAGATAGAGAAAAAAATTTGGTATTTATCAATAGGATAGCAAATGCAACAATTGTGCCAAGTTTCATCAAAATCTAAAGAGGTGGGTGTCAAATTAATTATTTACTGGGTGATTTGACATGGAATGACCCCATAATCAATTCGTTGATCTTATTTAACATCAACAAGCCAAAAAAAGAACAAGTGCAACAAAGACAATTTAGGAAGAAACTTGTCAAACAATCAACAGCAGCAGTAAAAAACAACAACAAACGCAGACCATCAGACATAATAGAAGATCAGCGATTAGACGGAACACTCCACTTGATGTACCCACTTGAAAATAGACAAACGAAAGACTGTGCAGTGACAGGAACACACCAGGAGCTATAAAACGTACCAAATTCTTTTGTAAAACCTGTCAAAACAAGCCTGGACTATGTGCCGGAATGTGCTTTGAGATATATCACACTGAAAAAATTTTAAAAATTAATTTCTATTCAATTGCCAAAAGAAAATGTACAAATTTTTTCCAACTTTTTAAACTAGTTTCTTAACATTAATTATAAATGTATGTACTTATTTTATTTTATTCTAAATACTTATATTGTAAAGCCTGGGACTTTAATTTTATAAGTCAATTACATTCTTGTCATTTAAAACCCACTTGCCCTTTTAATTTTTAAAAACCCCTTACCTTGTCCTCAATACGAGGTAAGTATAAAAATAGGCTCAAACTGGCTGGGTGCAATGGCGTTGTTTGTTCAGAGTTGACTGCGCGGCAGCCATGGCCAGCACAGCTGGCCAATAGACTGGGGAGTACAAACCCATGTGGAATGTCACCGACCTAGCTGATAAATGGCTGCGGCCAACAGACCCGAGAGGACATTTCCTAAAAACACAATACAGATCGGAAAGGGTTAAAAAAATATAAACAAATTAGCCCTCCAACACATTTTTAGGAAACCCCTGTTTTTAAGACAAAAATATTTGACAAGAAATACTAATGTCCGATCACGTTCATAGTGTATTTTTAAATTCCGTATAACATCAGAAATTTAAAAATTCATTTCGAATTATATACAAAAATTCTGTACTCATTTGACAACTGGTGAAACTTACTTTTGTATTTTAAAATTTCAAACAGAAAATTCGCTATCTTTGATACAGTGTAACTTCTAAACGGAGCGAGTTAGAGCGTAGCGGTTGGTACCACCGGATTTCTCGTGTCCTGGCTGAGAGAAAACAGCCAATACTGCACAGCTGTCATTGTTTTGGTGTTTGCTTAACTCTTGTTCATAACCTTACTTTTTCCTCGACATTTTGTGAACTTGTTTTCGTGATTCATGGGGCGATCAAGTGTTGATGTTCATAATGGCAAATAATTGGTATGCACAAGACCGCAATTCCCTATTGTTGCGGAGACGGTTAGCGGGCTACCCGAGTGGCTAGATAACCCGTAACAATGTTCACCTTGAAGAGTAGGAACTCAAGAGATGACTCAGTACATCGGGTTAAAATAAGTTTATTGAAAATAGTCACTTGGCACAATTCTGTTCCCAACACGTAAAATGAAAACACCTGTATAAAATTACTACTGAGAATAAATTATTAACACTATACTTTGTGGTACTTATGTTTCACAATTCCAACATCTAACTATTCTGCCTACTACCGCGGCCGGTTCCTCGCTGTGCAGTCTGCGGAGACTGATCCCAACACCGAGACCGTTCCTCACTGTGCAGTCAGCGGAGACTGATGACTACTCTGCGCCTCGCAGGGCTTAAATAACACAACCCATTAAAAGCGATTATCGCTCTGTACATATCATTGTCCAAAGTGCTAATGATCTGTAGATTGCTGTGTGAGCAGTGACAATTTGTTAATGATAATGTTGTATATCTATTACTTATCTAACGTCTACTCTTCTTACGCTAACACTATTACAGTTATTGATACACATTGAATAATACATACAATCATGGCTACATGATCTTACATACTAATATTATTACAAAATAATGTTACTATACAACACTACCGAGCAATCGGAAGTGCATTAAGCGTGTCTAAAACTTGTGTTGAGAACACAGTGAAACGTTTTAATGAAAGTGGTACCGTTCTTCAAGCTCCTAGGAGTGGACGCCCTCGGAAAACTACAGAACGCAGAGACCGTAAGCTCGTAAAAATATCACGCAACAGACGAGCGAGTGTTAGTGATTTATTAAGTCTAATGAAGAAAGAAGACCCTTCATACGACATAGGCACTGCATCTGTCTCAAATCGACTGCGTGAAAAAGGTATGCAATCACTCTTTGCTATTCGCAGGCCTTTGCTCAACCATTTGGCACAAAAACGACTCAAGATTTGGTGCAAAGAACGCCGAGGTTGGCTAAAAGAAGCTTGACAGAGGGTTATTTTCTCTGATGAAAGCAGATTCGAACTGTTTCCACGGCGAAAAATTCGTGTCAGGCGTTAAAAAACAGAAAAATGTTTGCCTTCATGCGTTGCTCCTGCTGTGCAACAGGGTGGCGATTCTGTAATGGTGTGGGGCTGCATCACGTCTGAAGGCCCAGGCAAGGCCACACTAGAATCCCAGGCCACGCTGCTCATGTTGGGACGTCACAGTAAGGGGCGGGCGAGCAGAGCTCGTCTTGTAAGAATAGCATTGGCCGGCAGGACTCACCATGAAACTTATCAATATTTCAGCATAACCGGTAAAGGTAGTTATCCTATCTCAGGAGTATCCCTTTAGCACAAATACTTCATCATAGTACATAAATATTTAATTCATTTGGAATTATTAGGTAAATGGAATAAGCAATACAAAAGTTATTCTTATTATAAACGTTACTATTTATTGGCTTAACTTATTAATCTTTCTTTTTTTACATTTGCCACGCTCCTTTTCTACAATTTTTTCCCTAGTTTGTTTGCTATAGTTATTTAAAAGAATATCAGTAAAGATATTTATGCACTTTTTTACATAAATCAAAGAACTAATAGAACAAGTTTTACATGGAAAAATGTATGAGAGACTAAGGTGATCTAACATTAAATTGCTCAAAACTTTTCTCTGTTGTTTTAACATTAGAAACATTTTTTCATACCTGTCGCTTACAACAAGTTTAAAGAGTTTAAGACAATCAGCTAAAATATTTACAACTAAACTAGATGGGTACTTCAAACTTCCCCTGTCAATGACCTGTAGATAAGAACTGTACAGATTGTTGCTAGAGACTAGCTCTTTGTATTCTACAAAGCATTTTTAACATTGTTTACAAGTATTCGATTTTAGCATTTTTAAACATATGTACCCACCTATGTAAACTAAGGCTACTAAGTCATTCTCTGAGATGGCAACATCATTTGATGCTGTAATTACATTTTCAAAATCAATATTATTAAAATCAAAACTATCACTTTCTTCAACAAGGTCTTGGTCTGTAAAAAATAAATCTTTGATCTCAAATATCTTATTAGAAGCAGATACAACCTTTATTAGGCTGACAGCTTTCAGTTTTTTTTTCTGCCTCAAGAACTTGTACAACAGAATTATTGTAGCATCCTCCGCACATTTGTCTGTACTTCCCAAACCTCGCTTCTAAGTTATCTGTTTGAAATTTACCTATTAGTACATATTTATACTTAAAACTATTTAATAAGTACTTAATTACAACTATTATAGTCTTTACACTGTGAACCAAGGCAGTTTGAGTGTCTCCAAAGTGAGTTTACCATTTCGTTTCCTTCTATTACCCGTTTCCTCCCCTTGAACTGGCAAGCTGTCCCATGCTTCTAACCACTCAACAAACTTCATTAAATTATAACACGCTTTCATCTGTCAAGGTTTGCACTGGATTACAAAACTTATCATTAAACCTCACACCTTTGAAGGGGTTCTTTACGTTAACAATCTTGCACCACGTAAGAATTATGTCTAAAAACATTGTTGTGTCAAAAAATGCATTATTGTTATTTTGAGTAGCATGGTGCTTTAGAGCAGCTATGTTCTTAACCCTGGAACCCTACACCGGGGTACTGAACGCTGCTGTAGCAAATTTTCGTTTTGCTTTAAATTTGTAGTGGCAACACTTACCGCGCCCATTGGCCACGACTTTTACTTGGCCTTGACTGTCAATCAGTCGTTGTGTTCGTCTCTTTTATGACACATCCCGTTTCTGCTGCAGGGCGGTTTTGGGGCACTCAGTACCCCAGTGTAGTATTGGTGTAAGATCTCAGCCAAGTGCATTATTGTTATGTTTTGATTTATTTCTTCGTTTTTTATGTAATTACGGTAATTTCGCTATAGTTATGGATAAAACAATCACAGACGATGACGTTTTAGCAGAACTGTGCAAATCGGAGCCAGATTCTGTCCATAATCAGGAAAACGTGACTAATGACTTTGAGGACAATGCAGATAGTGAATGTGAAATTGACTGTATTGAGGAAGATGATGTCCTGCCTGACGTATTTTCACCCGATACGTCAGAAGACGAGTACGTGCCCCATTCAGATGACGAGGATGAGGATGAAGAAACACCAACCATGGACGAAAAAAGAAGAAAAATTGTTAATGAAAATCTGCAACCTGGGACTTCCATTGCAGGTCAGACTGTGACAGAAAGAGAAGAGGAAGGAATACAAGGTATGGATATAATGCTAACCTTGCCTGAAAGTATTATTGTTCATAGAAAAACACAACTGTTAGGGAAAAATAAATATAGATGGTCAGCAACACCTCCAAAAAGGGCTGGGCGAACACCTAGAAGAAACATAGTTCTCATGAGATCTCGACCAGCCGGAGCTGCTTGTGGTGTTACAAATGCTGCAAATTTGTTTTCTTTATTTGTAGATTATACCATAATAGATTTAATTGTCAATCACACAAATGAAGAAATTTCAGTGCAGAAAGAAAAATACAGTGATCAAAGTTTTACCAAAGATACTACTGATAAGGAAATTAGGGCCTTATTGGGACTCGTAATTTACTTTGGAGCATTAAATCATAACCACACATCTCTAAAGATTCTTTGGCATGAAACTAGAGGTCTTCGCATTACCAGAACTGTAATGCCTATAGCAAGATTTGGGTTTTTGATAAAAACACTGAGATATGATGAAAGGTCAACTCGAGATGCACCGATTCGAGAAGTCTGGGACAAATTTATTGAACACTGCAAAGTGTATTACATACCCGGACCCTATTGTTGTATTCATGAACAGCTCCTTGCTTTTAGGGGAAATTCACAGTTTCGCATGTACATACCTAACAAACCTGCGCGAAATATGGTTTAAAGCTAGTCATGCTCTGCAACTCTAATGGCTACTTGATCAATGCCATTCCATATACTGGGAAGAAAATGGACACTGGACGACAACCGCAGGCTTATTATTTTGTAGATAAACAGTCAAACACTATACGTGTCAGTAATAGAAATATTACCGTAGATAATTGGTTTAGTTCAGTTCCACTGTTCAATGATATGCTGAGTAAGTAAAACATGACAATGGTCGGAACATTACGCAAAAACAAACCTCATATGCCATCAGAAATGTTGCAATCTAAACCTGCGGAAACGACAATGTTTGCTTTTGATAGAGAATTGACCATGGTGTCTTTTGCACCTAAGAAAAAGAAGAAAGTAATCCTTCTGTCAAATATGCACCAGGGATATTCCATGCATAAGAATACAAAGCTACCGGAGATCATTCACTTCTACAACAGCACTAAAGGAAGAGTTGATTTATTAGACCAAATGTCAGCTCAATACTCTTGCAGTAGGAAGACAAGAAGGTGGCCGATGTGCCTATTTTATGGGATCCTGAATAGTACATGTGTAAATTCATATCTAATCTACAAGGAAAATATGTTTCTGTCCAAACAGACACCACAACCTACATTGGCAGAAGATCTGATGAAGCCTTGGTTAGCTCAAAGGCTAGAAGTACCAACACTCAGAAGGGGAATCCGCATAGCGATTGCGGAACAGCTTGGTGTACAATTGCCACGACAGCAAGATGACGAGAACAGGAGGGCCGGAAGGTGTTGCATCTGTCCACGTAATAAAGACACTAAAACGACGATCAAGTGTGCTGAGTGCAAGATGTTTGTGTGCAAAGTCATACCCTGTCTGTTTGTGTCAATTGTAAAGAATAAATTTTGTGGAAAATTGAAAAAAACTCATATGTTGCAAAAGTTAACTCATAAATGCAAGTTTTTAATTTTTGTTCAATTAATAGTAATAGATGTAAGGTATATGTTCTAAAACTAATTTTAAGTAGCTTATTATATATAAAACTATTGATTCGGTGTGTTTTATAAATAAAATTTTGGTTTACCAGTAAAATTTATGTTTTTTTTTTACTTTTGGGGCATCCCGTACCCCAGTGTAGGATTAGTGTCTTTGGAAAGTAAGTGTAGGAATCCAGGGTTAACATCAAACAGTTTCACACATAAATCTACGTTTTGTCTCTCAATATTAGTTGGAAATAAAACTTTTTTTGTTAATGATGGGGCTGTTTTAACAACATTACTTTCATCTAATTCTTAAATAATTTTTAGATGTGAAACACTTGCAAAATGATTATTATTACTATCATAAAAGTCAAGGAAGATAAATGATTGATTACTGTCTGATTGGTTCAGCCAGTTGTTTCTTATACATTTAAAAAGGTGAACAGTGTCAAACATAACCAAAATTTCCTGTTGTTTGTTATAAGGATTGAAAAAAACTACTCTTAAGTGTTCCGCCTCAAAGCTTTGTAAACATAGCTCTGTTAACACCATTGTTGTCGGAAATAATTGTTAGCACTATATACCCAACATCAGTTAACATTTTTAATACTTGTAAAATTAGACTATACAAATACATAATCACTGGTTAAATCTCTACAGGGAAATAACCTTACAACATCTTTATTGTGTAAAAGTAGTAAGCTTATCATAAATGGCTGAATGGTTGTTGCTAATCCAATAGAGTTTTGGTTTTGATTATGAGCTAGTCTTTCCAATTTACCACCTGTAATAGCTCATTTCTGGCTTTACATAAATTTTATCAATGAGTAAGCTACATACATTTTCATTTTCTTTCATACAGGATAACTTTTTTTTAGATATCTAATGTGAGTAGTACCTATTCCAGAGCTACCAGTTCCTAAGGAGGTAAAAGATTGCAAGTATCGTGGATAGGGCATAGTCAAAACTTTAGCATCTCTAATCTTTTTGTATGCAGCTGGAAAACAAAAGAATAACGTTGCAAACCAAATTAAGGAAGACGTACAATATGAAATTATAACTGAAGCTGCTAATTTAATTTGTTCTTTAAAGAAAGTTAACTTCTCTGCAACATTAGTGTCTGTTGTTTCTTCTAACATCCCATCCAACAAACTGCTTATACATTCTATTTTGTCTGATTTTGGTATGTCTATTACTTCAGAGGATAGCTTTTTAATTATATTTCTTACCTTGGACCAACTGTCAATTTTTAAGTTCTGTGAAAACGTTCGCAAATTACTATTCTTGATCAAGTTATTATTTTTAACTAAATAAAAGGACAAGTCGTATTTAATGTTTAAGGACAATGTAACTGTTGGGTAAATATTGTCTTTAATGGAAACTAAAAATAAAAATAGTTGGTTGTTGTCCTGTTGAGAATATACATTGTTAAGTTCTAAGTTACACATCTTACTGTAATTACTGTATTTGTGAGACAGCTTAATGAGTCAATTGTGTCCCGCCGTTCTTCCTCTTGGATTTGTTTTTGGTGTCGCTCTTCTGCTTCCCTTCTTCTTTCTTCTGGATCCTTCCTCTCAGCCGGCAGATACATTCCAATGTAGTTAGGCAAGTTTTCAAAAATTGTTGGAACCGCATCGTTCCTTCACTTTAGCCAATCCCGCTTAACTGTTAAGGGATTTCGGTAGGCATAATTCTTCAAAAATATCGTAATTTTTTTATTGCATTTTTGTATTCCTCTGCATCTTAGTTTTAATTTAAGACCACTCCCACGATTGTACTATAAATACAAACGGAGTAATTCATCTTTATGTAGGAATTGTCATGACGTTTTTCCCTTTGCATTCGCCTGCCACGCAAATGCTGGGTAGTTTTGTAAGATACTCACAAGTTTTTTTACAAGTACTCACATATTTGAATTATGTATGATGAATAGTATATTCAAAAGGGCTTTTGTTTAGTGGTCTATGCTTGTTGACTAATCTGATGTGTTTGTATAACCTCTATTACACTTTTGCAGACAAAAATTTTGTTGTTATTACTGCTTGTTGACATTTTGCAACATCGAGTTCTGTTTATTTACTATTAGGGAGAATTTTTGTGTTATAGTGTTTTCATATTATTTTAAACATGACAAAACCTAGAGGAGTTTTCAAGAAAAGGAAAAATATAGGAGTTTGAAAATCTAATGGTACTATGAAAGTGAATAGCCAAACAATTGGTAATAGCCCTAACCACGATAACTTACCAAAGTCAGTACTTCAAAGAAGAAGTTTGGAAACTTAAATTCAAGTTATAGTGAGTATGATGGAAAGAATATATATGACCTAGTAGACATAGAGGCTTTTATGAATCTAATGTTGACAATTAGTGTTTGTAAATCATGTGGCGGTGAATTAGCCTACAAAAGAAACTCTTTATGTGGATTAGCAACAAACTGCCAGTTGTATTGTACACAATGTGACTTGGAAGTAATCTACCATAACTCTGAACCAACAAAAGAAACAAAATTGTATGATATTTAATACTAGACTAGTATATGCACTACGTACTGTTGGAAAAGGACAAACGGCAGGTAAGATACTTTGTGCTATACTCAATCTTCCAAAGCCCCCAACAAAATTCACACTGTACAATAATTTATTGGGCAAAGTCACTGAAACTGTTTGTAAAAATGTAATGAAGGAAGCTGTAGAGAAGGCTGTGGAAGAAAATGACATTACCGTAGCAGTGGATGGTACTTGGCAGAAGAGGGGCCAATCAAATAACGGAGTTGTGACAGTAACGAGTGTCGACACAGGCTGTGTGCTAGATGTGCCTGTTGTAAGTAAGTACTGTACTTGTAAGAACAAACTAAAGGGTGAATATGACAATAAATGAGGGCTCTAACTGCAAAAGTCACATTCTCCAATTTTTTTCGAAATTGACTTTTGGGTATATTCTAATTATATTCATAGCTTTGCACATATTGATCTAAGAGTTTTAAAGCAAAACTAACAGTATCCCACTTTATTTTAACGGTGAAAATTACGTTTGTTTTCAAAACTCACATTCTCCAAAGTCTTTGAATGCAAAATTCACATTCTCCATTTCAGCCAATAGGAAGGCTTGTTTGAGTCACGTGACACTGCACCCTGTATCGTCTGTTTTGCTAATGTTTTGTAAGTAGGAAGTCAGTGTAGTGGTGTACTGTTTCTGTTTTATGCGTTAAATAGCTTAAAAATGGATATTAGTGTAAGACCAAGTGATAAAAGTAAAGGAGAAACACCCAGGAAGAAGGTTCGAGCACCAAACCACTGGAAAAGAGCCCAGGCAAAAAAGAAAAGGTAACCAAAACCTTCATACATAACCTCTATGTTCATAACCTATTTGCCATGTTTCAAAGACCGGGTTAATTAAGAAATAAAACTTTTTATTGCATAAATATTTACTTATTTAACTATATTTAACTTACGTACCGGTCTGAGGCATAGCTTTTGGATGCTTGTCATTCTCTAGGCGTATGCAATTTTAGCAAATAGGACTTAGGCCTTTGTTACTTTTGACACGAAATGCTAATATATCATTGTGGTTCTCTGAGACAAGAAAATAGAAATAATTGCTGAATAAAATGTTAGAATCAGCATATTATTTTTATTTTTTTGTTTTCAGATATGCTCCGAAGGGTTTTCCGGATTTTCCTACGTGTAACCACACCAAAGGCGCCCTACTTTGCCGATCATTGACAGCCCAGGACATAAGAAGATTTCATTCTGCTTTTTATAAGGAACATGATAAAAATACCAAGACAACTTTGTTCTAAAGCATATAACAATGAACGTGATAAAGCGAAGAAGACCCAAAAACCAAAAAAATATTAAAAAACAAGCTAGAGCAAAATATTTCATAACAAACCGTGAGAAGAAAATGGTTCCGGTGTGTTTGGGTACTTTTCTGAGGGCCTTAAATATTTCCAGATTTAGAATTAATAAAATTGCTGACCGGTTTTATTACAAACATGAAATGCCGAAGGAGAGGAGAGGCGGTGACACTACTGGTAACAGATTTGTGGCTAAAAAAGAAAGTATTATGACGTTTATTAATAGTTTAAAGTGCAGTGAAACTCATTACTGTACAAACAGAAGTGGCCGGAAATATTTGCCTGCAGAACTAAATATAAAGAAGCTCTGGCGAATGTATCAGACCAATACGGAAGATCACCTTAAAGTGAAAGACAGTTATTTTAGATATATTTTTAATAGAAAAATACAACTTGGGATTCGGATCACCTAGGGTGGACGTATGTTCTACTTGCCTAGAATTGGCAGAAAAAATAAAGTCGACAAAGAGTGATGCCGAGCGAAACATGCTTCTTGTTGAGAAACGGGTCCACAAGCTACGATCACAAGCATTTTACGGTTTGTTACAAGAAGACCGTGAAGATCTCCTAATATTATCTTTCGATTGCCAAAAAAATCAACCTCTACCTAAACTTCCGGATCAGTCCTCCTACTACACCCGTCAGCTATATTTAAATAATTTTTGTGTTGTAAAGGGCCATTCAAAATCCAAACTTGACAAAGATAATGTAACAGCTTACACGTGGACAGAGAATGAGTTTTCTAAGGGATCCAATGAGATTTCATCCTGTTTATATGACACTTTGAATTCTATTGATCTGACCCCCTACATGACTGTTCGACTTATTAGCGACGGGTGTGGGGGTCAAAATAAAAATTCAATTTTAATCACTATGGTGTGCTCATGGTTTGTCAATGCACCTGATAACATCAAGGAGGTACAGTTAGTTTTCCCAATGACAGGTCATAGTTTTATCCCCCCAGATAGGGTGTTTGGCAATGTCGAGAAGGAGATAAAGCGATGTGAAGTAATTGTAAGCCCACAGGAGTACATTGACATCATAGGAAATTTTGCTACAGTGAAAAAACTTGGCGTTGATACTGTGAACCTTGATTGGAAATCTGAGGTGGAGCAACACATACGCAAGACAAGTACATGGCATTTTGGTATCCAGTCTTGTAGGCGGGTCTACTTTACTAAGGAGAGTAATGGTAACAATGAAACGGTTTTGGTACAAGGAGAATGTACCTATCGCCTAAAAGCAAATCCTGAACAAGCAGCAAGAAGTATAGTAAAAAGAGGGAGAAGCCTTAACAACATAAGACCAGTGACTATTGTTAAAGGTAACAGTGTTGGAAAGGAAGAAAAAAAGGCTGATGTAAACACTCTTCTACTAAAACATTATGGAAATGAATGGCGACAGAATGAATCCCTGGAGTTTTTTAGACATGTATTAGATGACCCTGAAGTCGAAGTAATTGGTGACGATGAGGAAGGTTGCCAACGAGCCGAAGAGATGCCTTGTTACCAAATTTAAAATACTGTACAGAAGTCCTAAATGAATAGGCAATAAAACTTTGGTTCTCTGATTTCTTCATTTTATGAGTTTTAATACCGTACCTTATAAATCCCCAGTAATTATGTCTAAGCATATTAATTTATTACTATTTTCTTGTCTTTGAAAGCCTACAATGTTTGGTGTCAAAAGTAACAATCTCCATATCGGATTATTGCAAAACTAACATTCTCCAGTTTGAGAATACAAAACTCACATTCTCCAAAGTTTAAAGGCATTTTTTCACTATGTTAGAGTGCTTTTATATACAAAAAATGTTGTAAATCTAATTCGATGGAATGCCAACTCTAAGAACATATAATGGTTACCAAGGTTACTTTATTTATAATGCAAGTAGCAGTTTTTTGCTATTTTCGTAAAATTTTAAAAAGTGGAGAGTGTGACTTTTGCAGTTAGAGCCCTCAAATGTACTTCAAATTTCATAGGCATTAGTGGTGCAATGTAATCATTTGGTGCTAAAATTTTTTCAACAGATCTGAGCCTAATTATGGTGTTAGGTATAAGTATTACTTAGGGGACGGAGATTCAAGTGCGTTCAGTACAGGCCATATGGAGACCAATGTGTGGTTGAAAAACTGGAGTGTTGTGGACATGTTCAAAAGCGTATGGGCTCAAGACTTAGGAAACTAAAAATGAAATGTTGGAAAAATGTTCTTTCTGATGGAAAAACTATTGGAGGAAGAGATCGACTTACCGATGAGCGCATCTTAGCTATACAAAAATATTACGGCTTGGCTAACAGGAGGAATTCTGGGAATTTGGACGGAATGAAGAAAGCTATATGGGCTGAATATTTTCACATGTTATCCACAAATGAAACCCCCCAGCTCGGACTTTGTGAAAAAGGTGAAGACAGTTGGTGCAAATACCAGCGAGCCATAGCCAAAAAAGAAAAATATGACCACCGTCAGCACATGCACATACCTGAAGCTATTATGACTGCCATAAAACCTATTTTCCAGGATCTGTCAGACCCTAATCTACTAAAGAAATGCCTTCATGGCAAGTCACAAAACCCTAACGAATCGGTCAATGCAGTGATTTGGTCGCGACTACCTAAAACAGTAATTGTAGGCCTGAAAACCCTAACATTTGGAGTCTATGATGCCATTTTAAATTTTAATAAGGGCAATGAAACTAGATATCTAGTGCTAACTCACGTTCACAATAGACTGGTGTCAATGACAAGTGAAAGTAAGTAAAAGTATGAGGGTGTGAAACGCCGAGATGGTTGAGCCGGAGCCTGCCCCTTACCGTAACATCACGCAGCCAGCGACAGGGCAGCAGCGAGGCCTGGGATGCTAGTGTGGCCTTGACCCAGGTGAACTTTTGATGGTGGATGGCAGTATTAATAGCCAGAAATACTGCTCAATTTTAGAAGAAGTAATGATTCCGTCTGCTAACAGATTGTTGGGGGAAAATTTCTTATTCCAACAGGACAATGCCCGGTGCCACAAGTCCTGCTTCACAATGGACTGGTTTCAACAACACGATATTGAAGTCCTGCCATGGCCTGCCTGCCCGTAGCCCCGACTTAAACCCCATAGAGAACCTATGGAATGTGATGGCTAAACGCCTGGAAAAACAAAAGCCATCTAACAAGGACGAGCTCAAGTTTATGATTAACAGCATCTTGCGCCAATTCACTAAAGAAGATTGCCGGAAATTGTTTAACTCTATTCCAAGTCGAGTTAATGCTTGCTACAAGGCTAAAGGACTCCCAATTGACTATTAAGTCTATTTGTATTAGTTGTTTTACATAACCAATGTAATTTCATAATTTTTGTATCAATACAAACAATGTTATAGCTAAAGTTTCGCTTTTTCAACCCTGTCCCTAAACTTTTTGTAAGCACTGTAGTGACAAAGAGACTTAATTTTGTGCTCGTTGGGTCACTAAACTTTTGACTGATGAGCACGAAAAGAAGAGAATGGGATCCGCTTTAACCTTTCTTTCGCACTACCATGAAGAAGATGAAGAATTCCTTAGTCAGATTGTGACAGGTGACGAGACATGGATGAACAAAGAGACAATCGATGGAATGGGGTCACACGTCATCGCCAAGAAAACCCGTGAAATATAACATTTTCGAAAAGAAAACTTATGGCAACAGTGTTTTGGGACAAAAAAGGGATTACTCTAGTGGAATTCATGGAAAGAGGGACAACCATAAACGCTGCAGTCTATTCTGACACTCAAAAAACTGAGAAGGGCTATACAGAATCGTAGGCGGGAAATGTTGACTTCAGGCATTGTTCTCCTGCATGACAATGCGCGGCTGCATACAGCTGCCCGAACTCAGGACCTTTTGAACAGTTTTGCCTGGGACATCTTTGAACCATCCCCCCTACAGTCCAGATTTGGCACCCAGCGATTTTCACCTTTTTCCCAATAAGAAGAAATGGCTGGGATCTTAGCGCTTTACAGACTTAAAAACTCCGTTAGCGGCTGGTTAGGTGCACATGCGGCAGACTTCTACGCGGCGGGTATTGAGAAGCTCGTAACCAGATACGATACGTGTTAATTTTGGTAATTATGTTGAAAAATAGTGTAATAGTTATGTGTGTAATAAAAAATCTGTAAGTATATTCTGCATTTTTTTTATTAACCAAAGAAACTTACTTTCTGAACCGCCCTTGTAAATTCGAAAGTGTGTTTACGTAAATATGGCAAGGCAACAAAACCTCATAGCTGAGCAACGCAACTTATTTGTTATAGTACTCATTACTTTTAATTATGATGATGATTTAGTGTGTTACTGTTGGCTAATCTGCAAACACAACAAGGATAGCAATACTGCGTTTGTTTACATTGATCATAAATGTGTGTTGTGTTGTTTGAGGTTTTGTTTTGTTTACTTATAGCAACTTTTTGTGTTTTTATTGAATATAACTTATTATTTCTGTTAGTGGTAGCCTATTTATATATTATTATAATGGAACGAAGAA